>NC_136959.1:38324505-38394505 GCF_032717465.1 Coenobita brevimanus | reverse complement strand
GCACCTTTATCTCTTTTCTATCTCAACTTCAGTGGTCACTACTCCTCTGAACTGTCTGCTTGCATCTCACCACCTCTACGACGGGCGCGTAGCACCCTACAACAAACTCTCGTCCGTCTTCTGTCCAACTCTCTAATGCAAGAGTTAACCGTTACTCCCAGTCCCTCACTTACGCGACAGGTCAACTCTGGAACTGTCAGCCTCTGTCTGTATTTTCTGCTTCCTATGATCTCCAGTCTTTCAAACACAATGTGTCCAGGCATCTCGAAATGAACAGATCTTGAATCTGGCTCTCTTTTTTATTGTTTTTGTTTTCTTCTTGAAAGGAACTGTTTCGTGGCTGCCGACCTTTGGTTCCTTCTTCCTTGCATAAAAAAAAGTATCCATGTAGAGTAACGAGGAAAATTAAACTATTTGAATAATATTTTAAAAAGCTGTTAGCTGAGACTACTAAGAAGTTATTTCAAATCAGTAAATCTGAAATAGTCAGACTAATGACTAACCCTTAGGAACATTTTTTTTTTTTTTTTTAACAAGGCAATGACTAGACTAACGACGATTCATGAAAGATAAAATGAACAAAGTCGGTGCCACCCAAGCCACGTTTCCGACACCAGAGTTGTTTGAAAATTTATTGCAATATTGGGCGGTCAAGGAAAATGCCACATTCACAACTGCTGCTGGGAGCGCTCTCTCTCTCTCTCTCTCTCTCTCTCTCTCTCTCTCTCTCTCTCTCTCTCTCTCTCTCTCTCTCTCTCTCTCTCTCTCTCACGTAATTCTAGTCATTTACTAGTTTTGATTTTATATTTCCTGCTCGTACTGTCCCCTAGACCGATGAATTTTCATAAGCTAATATGAGAGACGGAATGAGAGTCATTAACAGATGGGAGATAATTACATCGTCAGAAACACCTTACTCTCCCACCGACGTGGTACCATCATAGAAGTAGATTTTGTTTGTTTGTCTTGTCTTTTAACTTTTTTTTATTTTTTTTCCGGGGAATATTGTGCTGAGTATTTTCATGTTAGTTTATTGGATGTGTGCTTAGTGAGGCTGAACAATGGCACAGAGATTCACTGTTAGGAATTTATCAAGCATATTCCTCTCGCTTAATTACCAAGAACCATCGTCCAAACATGTGTTCAGAACACATCGACAGAATTATTTTTCATGCAGGTTATATGTATCAACACGTTCAAGTATTTAATCAATTCTAGCTCACACGCCTAGAAAACACAATGGCTGTCTGAAGTTTACATGATCGTATAAGAAAAGTACTGTACATAATATGTGTGTGTGTGTGTGTGTGTGTGTGTGTGTGTGTGTGTGTGTGTGTGTGTGTGTGTGTTCGCGCTCAAAAAGATTTTTTTTTCATGTGATGAAGGTAGGCTATATATTCTTCACAGACGTGTTTAATAGCCATTGCTTTGCGACTCGTAGGTACAGTGTTTCAGTTTACCACAAGCTATATCTGACTAACTGAATGGGTACTGGTAAACATATCTGCATGCTGCCTGATTTTTGTGTAAATGACAGTAGCAGAAATAAAGAATTTATTGACGTGATATGGATAATGTAACGACAGGATGATCAGTCGTAACAAGGAGAGTGTATGTAAGTGAAACCAGTGAGGGACTGACGAAGTAAAAACCAAGTACGAACTTGTGAAACATGACTGAGGAATACGTGAGGGAAAGCGGCTAGAATAGGGAAAAGATACTGACGATATTTCGTGAACGAGAGAAATTTCTTACTCACAGTGGATAAATTCTGGAACTGACTCCGGCAATAGATAACTTTGTGGTCGTACTACTGCCACCATTAAACTGTGATAATGAAGATATAATTGAATAATATTACTAGCAATTTGAAGAAGACATGTGATGTCTTCAGAGTAAGAGCCGACCCAACTGAGACGATACATCAAGTTATAGTGGAGCTATTTTCATACTAGTCCAAGCTTGACAAGGGAGAGCTAACTAAAATAGAAAAATCTTTCGAATTTATGTTTCAGAGAGTAGTAACCCATTATTAGTATCGACCACAGGTGTTACATGTGGTATTTACCGTACAGTCCTCCACCTATTGGCTCACAGCAACAAAACTGACTCATTAGCTAACCTGATAACCCCATACCTTGAGGTTTCCCCCTTAGTTAATTCATGAAAATGCCCAGTTCTCTCCTGTTAACCGAGCATTGGGCACGAATGGATTTACAGGGCATACATGTGTGTAGGTTACATTGTTATATCAGGATCTCGCTGTAATAAGCACTAACACAGACTGAGGGTGGCAGCAGGTCAGAGTGGCAAGAGGGGAATCGGAATGGGAGTCAGGAGGGAAGGAGCAAGCAGAAAGTTAGAATGATAGCAAGAAGTTACAGTGGCAGGAAAGAGTTAAAATGGCAGAGAGATTTAAGAGTGACGGTAAAAAGTTAGAGTGATAACAAGAAGTTAGAATGGCACCAAGAAGTTCAGTGGTGGAGAGAGAGAGAGAGAGAGAGAGAGAGAGAGAGAGAGAGAGAGAGAGAGAGAGAGAGATCCTTCTTACTTTACTAGAGTAATAGTCAGCGCATAAAACTTTGAATCCTTAGTACAGTATTCTCTAACAAACAACCTCGGAAGAACCAATACGTCTGTTGCTGTTTGCTTTCCTTTGTACTGAAATTATGACGTAGTCGTCGTGTGAACACTGAAAGGGCTTTTCACCCTTTGAGAGTACACTGAACACTGGGGGAGGCCGTGGCTGAATCGGTAGAGAGGCGACCTGCAGTCCTAATGGACCCAGGATCGAATCCCGGCTGGGGCAGGGAACGGTTTAAGGATTTGAATGTCCTAAAAAGAAGACTTTCTTGATCTACCAGATGACCCGCCTACATGTCGTAAAAATACCCCAGCTAATACCAATACACCAGTCATATATGAGACAGCCCTAGCATGTATTCAATTTGGACGGTGGGTGTTAGCATGTTAGCGCCGAAGTGGTGACATGTGGAGGTGTAGCGGGACTAATGGGCCTTGGGATAGGTCACTACCCCCGAGAAATAGGCCCTGAAGCCTTTGTCCGGAGTCGGACATGTAAAAAAAAAAAAAAAACACTGTTGTTCTTCCCTTTACCTTCCCCTGCCTAGTGCACGTCGGGAGTGAATATGGTGTACTGTGACTCACTTTGTCAGGCCACGGCTGAACGTGGAAGAAAATGAAGTTTGTGCATGAATGAATGTTACGAGATACTGACTGAGCACGGCTGAATGTCAGCAATATTAAAGAGCATGGTAACTGAAAGAGGGAATATATATTGTTGTGAGATGGAATACGTACCTGCACCAATCTAATGAAATAATGAAAAGCACACACACACACACACACACACACACACACACACACACACACACACACACACACACACACACACACACACACACACACACACACACACACACACACACACACACACACACACACACACACACACACACATTTCTAACTCTTAGTGGGCTAGATGCCATACAAAGGCTTATCACCCTTGCCCTTTTCCTTCCCGAGCTCATAAAATACCTTATCCACTCTGCGATAGTATATCTTTACCTGCTTCGTGTATCAGGTCCAGATTTATTTATTTTTTAAGAAACCCTGAGTTAATTAATTGTTTTCATCTTTTTCCCATTAAGATTGCTGTGAAAGGCATGGAGGGTTGAGGCAGTATCATTTCTTTGGTGATTATTTTGTAGGAAAAACTGACAGCGACTCCTGTCGTGTGTGTGTGTGTGTGTGTGTGTGTGTAATTCACCGGGTCGGTCAGGATCACTTGATGGTCGTGATCGTCAGCTTTTACCCTCCCGGAAGGGAGCTGAGAGCTCATATAGTCCGATCTAAGGGCAAGGCTGTGACCTTCACACACGCACACACCCGTCCCCTTGCTCCAGGGGACAGTAACCACCCACTTCGTCAGTGAAACTTTTCGCAACCTGAGCGAGGCGCGAACTCCCGTCCACCAGTTGGCAGGCGAGAACGTTACCACTGCACCAGCGAGCGGTGTGTGTGTGTGTGTGTGTGTGTGTGTGTGTGTGTGTGTGTGTGTGTGTGTGTGTGTGTGTGTGTGTGTGCTTGTGTGTGTGTGTGTCTTTCATAATGACGCGGGAGTGATAACGTGTCGCAGTATGGTTTAATAGTTCCAGTATATGTGTTGATGATGCAGTGCTTGTAGTGATGTTTCCTGTGAATCACAGGATTGCGTAAAGTGAGGCGGCTGATGTTAGGTTTATAGGTCTGATTATGATGATGATAATGAGGATGATGATGATGATGCATCCTGCTGTGTTCTTATGAGTGGAATGCAAGATGTCTTACTTTTATGGCATGAAATTTGTTGTATGATTTCTGGGTACAGTGAGGGTGTCCATAAAGGAGTCTTGTCAGTTTGATCATAGTGTGAGCTGTGATGCTGGTGTTTGTGTTTTACATTAGTGACGTAGATCTGCGTGCCCTTCAATAACGCTGGTGCCGTAGATCAACGTCCTGCAGCATTGAGAAGTCATTGCAAGCAACTGAAGTAAAATGGAAAGTATCATCGTATCTCGCTAACTTCACACATTAACACTGATTCAGGATGACGGGAGGCGAGTGAGTCGTAGCAGGCTCACAGCTGCTCTACTCTGTTTGGAACCTTGAAGATTACAGAGGTCGACTGGCACCAACCTGACTCAGTTCAACCTACTTGCTGGCTTCGGTGAATACTTATATTAGTGCCAGGGATCTTATATTGATGTATTACACCCATTTACCTACAAAAAAAAAAAAAATCAAAATCGGTTCACACAATTGCAGATGCTCTGCTTTCTCGGTAACCTCGAAGATTTCAGAGGTAGAGTGGCACCAACCTGACTCGATTCAACCAACTGTCTGGCTTTGGCGATTACTTCTGTTAGTGCCACTGATCTTATACTGATGTATTAAGCTCATTTAGCCAGAGAAAAGAAAATCCAAACTCGGCCGGCGTAGAGGGGCATCAGTCTTTTTTTTTTCTTTTTTTTGCCCAGCACGGTACGGGTTATTGTGCTAATGACGAGAGTAAAATTAATGGAGATAATTGTTGAAAGAGAAGGTGAATGTCATTGCGACATGCTTGTGAATGGAGAGAGACTTGGGCTGATAAGAGAGTATAATGTTTGTGAATGGAGACATACTTGGATTGATAAGAAAGTATAAGTGCTTAGGCTCAGTGATAGTCATTAATATGCAATAGATCAGCAAAGCAGAGTAGCACAAGGAAGGAAAGTGTATAGTGCTGTGAAGGTCTTGATACGAAACAGAGACTGGGTGTGGCGGTCGCAAGAGGTTCGTATGAAGGAAAGTTAGTCCTCATATTAACAGAAGGGTGTGAGACTAAGGTGTAGCATGAAAAAGAAAGTCGAGAGTTAGAGTGGTGGAGACAAGGTCATTGAAAAATGTGTGTGAAGTCTTGAGCGTATAGAGGATAAGAAAAAATGAAACTTGTGAAAAATGTGAAAAAAGGAAGACTGTAGAATGAAGGGGTGACAAGAGTATGCTTACATGGTATAGTCCGACAGAGACAACCTGCAGTTGAGTAGACCTGAGTACTACTCGATCTAGTAGGCCCAGACTAGATAAATGCAACCATACTAGAAGAGTCTACTAGCAGCAGATAGACTAAAAGCACTCCCGCCCACCTGAGTCTTAAACCAGACTGGATGGGTATACTGGCTGTTATCCTTAAATCTCTCAAGACCCTCTTGAGTCAGAGACCCAGCCAGAAAAGATGGCGGCCTTTGGAGGGTAGGGATGAGGAGGGCACAGAGAGAGATGGCAAGACCACCTCATTTTCCACCTCACCCGAGATCCTTTTGAGCTAGAAGCCCAGGTGGGAAAGGTGGACACTCGGGTTATAACTTATATATATAAATATATATGTATAATATATTTACATACATAAATAATATATATATATATATATATATAGATAGATAGATAGATAGATAGATAGATAGATAGATAGATATATTTTTCAAATAAAAGGTAGCCTGTATCATAAATTTATAAACATTGGTTTAAAAACAAAGAAAAAACCCTTATTCCTCCCAGTTTTAAAAAAAGGTCACCCCTAATAAAAAAAATGGATTACCATATATTTAACGTTACCACAGGCAAGTTTTATCACTTTCTTAATCTTTAGATAGATTTGTATAACTTTACAGACTTGCATAGAAGATTTTAGAACTGTTTAGAACTTTCTGGAACAGTTTGTAACAGTCTAGTATGGTTTAATGTTGTTTAGAACATTCTAGAATAATCTAAATATTATGAAAAGGGACGTAGTGTTCAGCAACTCACAGTTATCTTAGCAGTTTTCAGGTGAACAGTCACCAATATAATTGCTTAGGGTATTACTGTAATATAATATTTTTGGTTTTCAGATAAGCATGATGTCGCACAAAAGAAGTGATACTATCGTACAGAAGAACAAGGATGTCTGGACCAATAATTTGGTGTGGTTCCAGTAGTTACATAGAAGAGGAATTGTGCTTTTAGAAGAATCTTCATTAGAAGAAAAATGCTGAATACCAAACTAAAAACAAGTTGTTGGACGTTACCAGTTTCTTGGAGCAAAAGTCAAATTAAGAAAAGAACGAATAGTCGAAATTTCCAAAGAAGTTACAAAACTATGGACGAATAAATTGAACTTTCCATGTGTGTCAGATTAAGCAATACAAGCAAAGCTTGACAAGGCGCTAAAATCTTACGATGAATGTGTCAAGAGGGGAAAATATGAAGCCCTAAATTAACTTTTTGATATCACAAAAAAAATGGTCAGTGGTTATCCACTGAAGATGAACAACTCTACCACCTACAAGTGCAAAGCAAAGGAGAAGTGGGGTACTCAACAGGTCAAGTTGGAAGTAAGGAAACCATTCACCCTTCAAAAAGACGAAAACTGCCTGATGAACCTATATTACTAGTCTCCAAACATCGAATATCCATTTGTGTCTCACCTAATAAAGAATTATGAAAAACTACAATCACAGTTTGTTAATGGAACAGAAGAGACCTTCGATATATCAGGATGGAGAGATATGAAGTTTTTGTACCATTTAACACGAGTGTTTAGATTCTTTGAAGAAAAGGGGCATTTTCATTTGATTAACTTTCCAAATATCAGTAATGCGAGGTGGACTTCAAGAGCAATTCACGCTATGCTTGCATTCATTCTAATATCTACAACAAGGAAGACCTTGGAGAAGATGTGCAGATTCATTTCATACGAATGGGTAGAGCACTGGTTTACTAATCAGGTGTACAATGAAAATGACTCCAAGAACTTGTCAGAAGTATTGAAAGCTTACAAAAAAGCACTAAACTCATTGCAGAATCACTGGAAGCAGGAGCCATCCTTACTGATGATACCAAGAAGTTATCAGTGTGTAGGTCGTGCAATCGAAGTGATGCAGGAACTTTATGCTGCCTGCAGAAACAAAGCCAAACTGCAACTTAGATTTATTCTGGGTAATAAACAGTGAATTTAAGTATTAATGCATCTGTATAAGCTCTTTTTTTAATTATTATTATACATGTAAATATACACTTGCAAAATCAATATTTTTTTTTATTTCGGGGTGACCTTTTTTTAAAACTGAGAGGAATAAGGGCTTTTTTCTTTGTTTTTAAGCACAAGTTCACCGACATGAGGTACAGGAACATAAGGTTGTAAAAAAGTTATAACCCTAGTGGACACCCTTCGGTGGTAGGGACGAGAAGGGCACAGAGGAAGATGGAAAGGCCACTTCAGTCTCCTACCTCTCCTCAGATCCTCTCAAGCCAGAACCCCAGCCGATAAAGAGGCGGTGGTCTTTTGAGAGTAGGGATGTAGAGGTCAAGGAGATCGGCCAGACCCACTCATCCTCTTAAGCCACAGACCCAGCCGAAAAAAGTGGTGGGGGCCATTCGGGGGTGGAGACGAGCTTGCCCACCTTGTAGTGGTGGGCAGGCTTGGGTACTGCTTGGACTAAGTGGGACCATACTAGAAGGGTCAATTAGCAGTGGTCAGACTAAAAAGCACTCTCCCCAGCCACTAGGGGGAGGGGAGGGGGAAAACACACCAACTTGGTGTTGGCCCTTCTTGTATATGGGGCTTATTAACATCCATTCGGTAGAACAATACTGATAATGAAATTTGCACTGCATACATTGTCAATGCAATCAGTTACTCTTGGGAAGTGGGTAGGTGTCAGTGAAAGTATGGGATTTGACATAATGGTAATATATGCAAAAATTATAAAACTCACCATATTCTGGAACTAAGGTGACTGGGGACCACCAGTCCACTCACTTTGGCACGGCGTGATTAACTTCCTGCTGCAATGTATTTGTTAGCTCCTTCTGGATAATGGACTGCCCTTGCGGTCTTGCACGGTAGGGGGGCTACTTCACAGGGTAGGTATCTCCAGTATCGACCTCGCAGTGTGTTGTATCCGTCATACCAGTAATGTTCCAGAAAACATTAGGATACTCAGAAGACCAGCCAGGTTAGCACATCTTTCAGCTATTAAGTGAGAGAGCTTAGCAGTTAACTCCGTCCACGCCTACTGGTACTCTTTCCAACTGGCTGTATGCTCCAACGTCAATGGGCAATCCAATTCATCTACCGTCTCAGCAGATGACACCACCCATGCAACACTAGGGGGTCCCTCATCTTTTTGCTCATAGCTCATAGTATTCTTTCAGCTTATTGATAGAGCACAACTGCCGTACTTCCCTCTGGTCTGGGGTCTGAATAACATAGTTAACACGATCTACCTCCCTTGTCCCCACTGCTCATTTGCCCCGTTGTCCCCGCTGCTAAACGTTGTATCCGCTCACACCCACCAGTTTTTACACGATTTGAGTGAATTTGAGTGATTACTCCGTGTGCAAATAGTGCATCTTTGTTTACATGTGCCTTGGAAGTATTTTTCCAGCGTAAGGTGTGAAAGTCCAGAGTATGCTAGATTTATGATGTGTGTTTTAAGTGTGAAGAGCTTTTATACTGTCGTGTGTTTGTTTATCTACGTTTGGCGCCAAATAGGGTGAATGCGGTGGGTTGTTATTGTTCTCTTGGAAGTGATAAGTATTAACCTGTGTAAATTTAGAGCTATGATTGGGTGAGGATTCACTGTGTGTTGGGTGAGCATTCACTGTTGTTGTTTATACCCAGTATAACCATTTGGACATGTGGAGAGAATGGAGAATGAAAGACTGACCAAGAGGGTGTATGTAGGTGAGGTGGAGGGAGGGAGAGGGAGGGGTAGACCGAGGATGAGGTGAAGGGATGGAGTTGAGAGGTATATGAGGGAGGGGGGGGTGAGTTGGGGGGAGGGGAGTCAAATGGTGGGTGACAGAGTGACTTGGAGGCGTTTTGTCTGCGGCCACCCTTTGCGGGATTAGGGCGTCGGGCTATAGATAGATAGATAGATAACCATTTGGAACTGTGTGGAACTATGTTTTGTTTTGATTTCTTTGTTCGAGCTGACGTTGTAGGCTGAGTGGAATTTTGTAAAGTTTTGACTTGTGTTTGTTTGACGTGAGTGTGCTAACAGTAGTGTGGGAACGATTTTTATGACTTAATTTAAGCAGTTTGTGGTAATCATCCGTGACTGTGGTTGGCGCCGTTGTGTTGGTGGATGTAAACAACTGCAGTCTGGTACAGTATACATGGTGTATTTAGTGTTAAGCATTCCCCTGTGCACAGTACTGTAACTGAGTACTGTTCCCTTAGTTTTTTTCATTGTTTCCACCAGTGAAAACAGTTTATATCCCATGTTTGCAGTTATTAGCAGAGTTTTGATTGCACTCTCCCACCACTAGCCAACCCTTACTTGGGCTACTTGGTTAACTTTTTTTTTTCTCATCTCATGGTAAATTAGAATGCTTATAGGTAGATCCCCCTTCATCTTACTTCACATGAAAAGACAGTTAGCATCTCAACATTTAAGTCACCATTGCTGCAAAGTAACTCCCTGTTAATTTGTTTTAAAAGGTTCACCATACATGTAATTGTGTTTGTTTACAGATAACACTTTTTTTTTCTCAGTTACAGATAAATTTATTTTTTCTCTATCTTTACAGGCACTGCTTCATCCAGTGTTTTGTTATTTTTATGCCCGTGTCCAGGAATTAACAAATCTTTAGCACCTGCATTCCAAGTGATAACACATTTTTCACTTGACAGCATTCAATTAACTTTGAATTCCTTAGAACAGCAGCAATCAATATGACCCGGAACGTTACGTGCACAGCCTGCTCCGGTAGCTTCACTAGATCATTTTCACTAACCGCTCTTTTATTTGCAGGATGTGCAAATTCCATCGTTATCTTGAGGAAAAGCTGTCTCAAGCTACTAACAAAATCAATATCTTGACTTGCAGGATTGATAGGTTGGAGGAGTTTATTGCAAGCAACATTGGAAGCAATGTGGAGGGAAGCAACACCCCTCGGTTGAGGACCGCTGTTGTCCAAGGCAACTCTGAAACTGTCCCTCCTCCAGCCACTGAAACTAACCAACCCCCATCAGAATAGGTTAATTTCCAGGTAGTGCGAAATGGTGCGAGAGTGTCAAGGCTGCGACGCATTATACCAGTCACCACCTACAGTAGATTCAAGATACTGGCTCATGCTGACAGAGAAACTCATGAGGCTCGACTGGCGGGGGGACTCAGTCATCTGTGGACTGCTCGTGGAGTTCTGTGGCACAGCACCAACTAAAAGAAAGAGAAATTGCATTCTAGGTGCCGGACTTGATGATGCAACTGAGGCTGTGGACACTGTTTTGGAAAATACAACTCATGACAGTCTGGTTATCATACACGCAGGAACCAACGATGCAATGCGAACCCGTTCTGAAAAGCTCCTGAACAAGTTCAAGTTGATGAAGCATTACAAGGAAAAAAACTAATGATATTCTCATTTCAGGTGTTCTCCCCAGGATTTCTGCAAGCAGTGTCTTTGACGGCAAGGCTTTTAGCTTAAATAATCGTATTAAGTTGCTTTGCTTACAGGAGGGTATTGAGTTTGTAGACACCTGGAATCATTTCTATAAGCAGAGGGCTCTGTACATGACGGTTTACACTTAAGTGCAGGTGGCTCTGCTCGTCTTGGTCATTTATTGGATGATGCAGTGCGTTTTATCTGGCAAGAAAGAACTCATTATACGAGGTCTATAGGCTAGTCGATGTAGATGTCATGAATCGTAAACAGACAAATGGAGGCAAGGATATTAAGGCTCTTCTTGTGAATGCGTGTAGTTTGCAAAATAAATTTTCTGATTAAGAGGCTTACGTTTTTGCTGAAAAATATGATGTAATAGGCATAACAGAATCACGGCTTAGTACGGAATACAAGATTTTTTAATGGAGTACAACATACCAGGTTATAGTATTTTTAGTAGTGAGAGAAATAATAGAGTGGGGGTGATGTACTGTTATATATTAAAGTAGGACTTCATCCAGTCGTAATTCATTAGCAATCTATTGATAATGTTGGTAGTATTTATCTTCACCTTCGATATACATCCCATGGCAAAACAGTTCTTGGA
Source organism: Coenobita brevimanus (assembly GCF_032717465.1). NCBI lineage: Eukaryota > Metazoa > Arthropoda > Malacostraca > Decapoda > Coenobitidae > Coenobita > Coenobita brevimanus. The sequence continues at coordinate 38,382,921 of NC_136959.1, read as the reverse complement.
TTGATTTATCATCTGCCCACACAGTCCAGTAACAGATAGTGAAATTTACAACCAAATTGCTGAAATATGTATCACCCATAATACTGTAACCTCTGGTGATTTTAATTTACCAGTTGCCAAACTGGGAGAGACTCTGTTGTCACACACACGTTGGACTTGTACACTAACTTTCAAGAAAGTTTATTGCATCAGTTTTTAGACTGCCCAACACGAGGAGTTAGCATATTAGACCTGATTTTGGCCACAACAAAAAATTTGGTAAATCATGTTATTATAGGGAAAGAGTTTGGTACTGGTGACCATTGCATGGTCACATTCATCATCAGTTTCAGTAACGACAATGTCAGGGCTAGTTATGAGACAGTGCCTGACTACAAAGGAAATGATTGGTTCTAGTGACTCTGACCCCATTGGTTAAACAGTGGATATTAATGAAGCATGGAAATTATTCACAGATACTGTAAAGCAGTAACATTATGTTTTCCAATGCGAAATCAACGACCTGCTAAAAATAATGAACCCAAATGGTGGAATGCTGACATTAAGCATTGCCTATCAGCTAAAAAACTTGCACATAAAAATTATACTATAACAAAGAATCAAAGTGATAAAAATAAATATGATGCTCTTCATTACAAAGCAAAAATATTAATAAAGCAGAGTAAGAAAAATTTTGAAATTACATTGCTCGTATCTGTAAATCCAAACCGAAAGAATTTTTCAGCTATATCAGAAACAATTGGCCCACTAGTCACAGATAATGGAGATTATACCGAAGATGAAACAGAGACCCCTAAAATTCTCAACACATTCTTTGCATCCGTATTTACAATCGAAAATAAAGAGTCCAATCCCACAGCTTTTCCTATTACCTTAGAAGACGGCAGCATAATTAGCGACATTACTGTTACTGAGAATGATGTATGACTTGCCATCAGTAAAATTAAAGTGAGTAAAACACCAGGACCAGACAGAATTACTCTGTGCATTCTAAAAGAAGCAGCGGATGTAATATCAAAGCCATTAGCCAAGCTATTCAATAAATCACTAAGAAACAGTAAGGTGCCTCGTGAATGGAAACTAGCAAATGTAACCCCAGTATTAAAAAAAAAAAAGGCAATAAATCGCAGCCAGGAAATTATCTACTAATATGCTTAACTTCAGTAGTGTGCATGTTTTTGGAAACTATTCTCGGAGATAAATTTGTTAAGCACTTAGAAATAAATAAGCTCATCAAAGATTCATAACATGGTTTTCGAAACAATCGCTCTTGCCTCACGAATCTCCTGGATTTCTTATATGATATGTTCAATATATATGATGAGACCAAATCTTTTGACACTGTATATCTCTATTTTCAAAAAGCATTTGATAGGGTTCCCCATAAAAGATTACGTCAGAAACTGAATGCGCATGTGTTCAGAGGGAATGTGCTCAGGTGGATCGATAATTGGCTTACAGAACTTAAACAGAGGGTCATAATAAATGGTAAAGAATCGAACTGGAAAGATGTTACTAGTAGTGTGCCACTGGGCTCAGTATTGGGTCCTATTCTGTTTTTAATATATATAAATGATAAAGATGGGGGTTTAATTTGTACAATAACCAAAACTGCTGATGATACTAAAATTGATAACAAGTCAGACATCTTTACAGAGGCAGGCAATACAGAGTGACCTCGATCGACTGTTTGATTGGACCCAAACCTGGCAGATGGACTTTAATATTAGTAAATGCAAAATGCTAAACATCGGAAATAGAAATGAAAAAGCCAGATACACCATGAATAATTCAACTACATAATGTCAGTCATGAAAAAGACTTATGAATTACTATAACAAATGATCTTAAATCAAGCAAACATTGTACGGAGGCTGTTCAGAAAGCCAACAAATTAATTGGATTCATTGGTAGAGCTTTCGAATATAAATCCAATAATATTATCCTCACCTTATATAATTCTCCAGTTCATCCACATTTAGGGTATTGTGTCCAGTTCTAGTCATTTTATCACGAAAATGATATAGAGAAACTTGAAAAAGTACAATGTCGGGTAAGTAAAATGATGTCTAGCTTGAGTAACGAACAATACAATGAGCATTTAGAAGCCTTGAATCTCGTAACTCTAACTAAAAGCAGATTATGAGGAGATATAATTCAAGTATTTAGAACATTCAAGGGGCACGATAACATGGCTGTTGATAAATACTTCACAGTTGATCACTCGAATTATACTAGCGGCACAAAATAATTGGCAAACGAGTCTAATTGCATGAAGTTAAGCATTTATTCTTTGACAGAGCTGTAAATATGTCAGGACTCCATATTGTGGTGGCAGTAATGATCGACTCTACGCCTACGAACCATCATTTCTACAAAAGCAGGCCAAACTGTAACCAAGATCAACTCCAGTTCTATAGCTGATTTTACAGTACTACAATTCTACGATCAAGTAACCACAAGCGAGTATACAATAAGAAGAACGAGTCTACGAATCTACGAGCATACAGTAGCAACGATGAGTTACGAGTGAGGATCAACAAGCTCTACGATTAACTACAAATAACAAGTCTACAAGACAACTCTATAATCCTCTTCATGCAACTTCAAGCAGCAGCAAGAAGAATTAAAAACAAAACAAGTAAACAAAAAGCAAGAACAAAGCAACAAGCACTAGATCCCCAACGCTCTCTCCTACCGCCCCCCTACCTCCATCGCTGATGCAGAGGTCATGACGACACGGCAAACACCTGAGCCACATTTATAACGCATCTTACCTTTCCTCACTCAGGTGACTCATCGCTACTCAGTTACCCACCACAGCAACCAGTGTGGGAAGCTGACGTCACCATGTGTTTCTGCTGAGACGACATCACCATGCGTGTTTGCTGAGACGACACCACGCCAGTCAACGTGTGACTGACACCAGGCACTTCTCACCCACTACTCGTTACTCATGCTCCTACTCATACTCATTTATTTCCACAGTATTGAGTGGAAATTCAACGTTCTATGGAGAGGTTTGTCTGTGAGTACAGCTGTTAACCAGTACATTCATCAGGCCATGGAATTTCCTGAGTAATATCGTCCATCAACACAGCCCTAGAATTATCGAGAGGAGATCTTCATTCAACTCTGCATTCATCTTCAGAGATCGACTGCTGCTTCGACACGCCTCTCCGAGTGACCTTTGTATCAAGTGGGTGTAATTATACTTACTTATTTCTTCTCAGTGCTTTAAATTAGGTACAATCACCTCCTTTAATTATTTTTATATATACACTGATACACTGACTATCTATCATTCATTACAACTCATTTACTCATCTATTTAGTTAGGACATAAACAAAAGACGTATTTCATAACACCATACCTTAGCAACATGAATTCTTTTTAGCTGAGTGATATGACAGGAATATTTTCACCTCCACCCATGTTAGTACCAGATGATACACAGTTAGCGCCCGCTGCGGATACACTTCGTAGCCACCATTTGTATATATGTAACTCTTTAGTTTTGCAACATGTAAGACTTAAGTTTGGTTAAGGTTATTTTGGTAATCAAAGAGAAGGAGGAGTTAAAGATGAATACAGGGATTTGATCTTGAATTATTATCATCAAAGAAAGTCTAAGTTGAGCAGCATATGTATTACACAGGGACTTAATTTACTAAATCTAGTCGGACCCCTATTCTTATTTGATCTCTCCACTACCTGCTGGTTCTATGGCTTGCCCCGTTCTGAGCTCTGATTCCTATATTCTCATTTAGCAGGGATCGTGTCACGTGGGCTATACTGTTGTGAAGCTTCTAGAACACTGTATGTCCGTGTGTATGTACAGCTCCTGGTGCACGACCAGCATTCCTTCACTTATAGAGTTGCAAGCTAATTTCCTTTTCCCACACCTTGTCTGGTGCTCTATCTATCTATCTATCCATCCATCATGATTTGTGTTTATAATATGGAGTCCTGACATCTCTCGGTCAGGCGAGCTGTCGGTCCTCTAACAGCAGTCATCACTGACATATGCTAATCTATTAATACATAATATTGATTGTAATATTGCATAGATATAATATTCATGTTAATATTGCAATAGTCCAGTAATATTACATTTTAAACAAGTTGTATACATAATTGAACAAATGCAATATGGTAAATTGGTTATTGTATGACATTTTGTAAGATGTGTATGTATAACAGTAAAATGCATATATGCAAAAAAAAAAGGTTCAAAGTTAAGATTATGGTAAGAACTATTAATATTTAATATAGAGATAATGATACTGGTATACTTCCATATCATGTCATTCTTCTTCTTCTTCTTCCTTTTTTAAAAAATAGAATTAATGCTATATACAAAATATGTACAGTTCATTCAGGGGGGTTTATTTGAATTCGCACCTTACCCCTACTAAATACTGATTCCAAGATTGCAATTCTTGCATGCATTCTGTGCATTGCGAACAGCACTACTTCAAATACAATACAGAAAATTATAAAGACAGTACGTGCTGGGCAATACACATAATATGGGTTAAACATACTCAAACTCAAATCTTCCCAGGGCTTCATTGTTTCATTGATCAGTTGCATAGTTTCAAACTTAAGTGAAGTCAACTTAATACTTGTGCTCATGCGCAAGTCCACATTAGGTAGTGGGTGGAAATGTTTGTGTTTATGACTGAGGATGGCGTAGTGACTGATGGTGAATAAAGTGGACATGGATGGTGTTAATACTGCACAGAAGTCTGGTGCTATGTATAATCCTGATGCTGATGTATGAGATGGTGGTATATCTGGACAGACTATGTAAACTGATGTGTTATGAGTGAAATAAAAAAACTGTGAGTGTCTGATGCACTGATGGTGTACAAGCTTATCTGGAGCAAAAGTGAAGTTACAATGATTATGAATATTGTGATTTCTTATGATAGCCATTTCACAAGGGACTGTTTCAGTAGGCTGAAACGTGAAAATGTACGCAGGACAAAGGTGAACAGCATGTAAGGATGTGCGGTACTTTCATTCAATCGTTGATTCACTTGCGAAAGTGACAGTGTTCCGTTTCTTGGAGACCATGATGAATTCGGTGTCTGTGTTGATGTTGATGATGACCAAAGTGTTATAATTCTTAGAAGGGAAGGGGTGTATTTCGTATACAGTGAACTCTCACATTTGGCGAGTAATAGGTGTGAAAAACAAATCGCCAAACTGGAATTCGCCAAATAAGAACTGAATAACTAAAGGGAAAAAAATAGATTGGTTCTGGGAATGCATGTCTGGACTGATTTCCACCTATGTTACAACATTATTGGGTGTAAATCATGTGATAAACACACATTAAATGATTCATTTTAATTTATTTTGGCTAAGAAACAATACAAAACAGAAAAACATAAGAAAATAAAATAATGGGCTTTATGTACTGTACATGTGGTGTATGGTGCGTGGATGCCTTAGTTGGTGGTCTGCCAAGGTCACCCATTCCACATTTCTGTGTTTCATCAGCCATTATGTGTTCTTAAGTCGTCAGCACAGGTAGGAATCACAATAAAACACAGACAAAATGCTGCACACATGATGGTGGTTGGCAGAGAAATACTACTCGTGCTGGTGGCTAGCAGAGAAGTGTAGACAAAGATGTCTTGGAACCAGGGTTGCCAGAGTCTTGTGACCAAAAGTAACGGAAACGGGCCTCAAAAGTAGCGAATTTTGGCATAAAGTAGCCCAACAATTATGTACAGTATATATCTATCTATCTATCTATTGCCAGACGCCTCAATCCAGTTTGGGGTGGCCACAAACAAATCGCCTCCAAGTCGCCGTCCCCCGCCATTTCACTGCCCTGCTCCCAACTCACACCCCCCTCTCTCATATACCTCTCCACCCCATAACTCCATCTCATCCTCGGCCTCCCCTCCCTCTTCCCCTCTCCACCTCACTCACATACACTCTCTTCGTCAGTCTCTCACCCTCCATCCTCTCCACATGGCCAAACCACCTCAGTGTGTTCCTCATAATCCTTCCTATCACATCCACATTCACACCACAACGCTCCTTTATATCCTCATTCGTCAGCCTGTCTCTCCATGTGACTCCACAGGCTCCTCTTAAATAACTCATTTCCACTGCTCTCACTCTTGACTTGTGTCCTTCCAACAACGTCCAAGCTTCACTTCCATACGTTAGAGCTGGTATCACAATACTGTCATGTAGTAACTTTTTCACTTCATTGCTCACTTCCCTGTTTCTTATCACTGCTTTCAAAGAACCAGCAACCTTTCTTCCCTGCTGTACCCTTTCAAGCACTTCACTCTCCAAACCTCCATCCTTACTCATCACACTACCCAAGTACTTAAACGTACTCACATTTTCCAATTCCTCATCATCCAACCTCGCTGTACATTCACTGACTTCACCTCTCTCAAAGACCATCACTTTTCTCTTCCCTACATTCACCTTTAGATTCCGTTTCTTACACACTCTCCCAAACTCATCCACCAAGCCTTGCAGCTCCCCTCTGTCTTCACTCAACAACACAGTATCATCTGCAAACAACAGTACAGGGAGTTTCCAAACACTATCCTCTCTCACCAGGGCCACTCCAACATCCACAACCCTACCTTGTACCTATTTTATTACCCCATCCATGTACAGATTGAACAACCATGGAGATATGACACATCCCTGTTTCAACCCAACTTTTAAAGAGAAAAATTCACTTAGTTCACCATCCACATGCACTGCAGCCTTCGCACCATCATACATACTCTTCACAGCATTCAACAACTTCCCATCTACTCCATATATTCATCATACTTTCCACAATCCTTGTCTATCCACCCTGTCATATGCTTTCTCCAAATCCATGAAAGCTGCATACAACTTCTTTCCCTTCTCTAGAAACTTTTCCACTAAAGATCTAAGAATGAATATCTGATCTACACAACCTCTTCCCTTCCTAAATCCTCCCTGTTCTTCTCCAACTAATTTCTCTGTTCTTTCTCTAGCTCTGTCAATAAGTATCCTACCATACACTTTTCTTATTATACTAAGAAGACAAATGCCCCTATGATTACCACACACTTCTTTTTCCCCTTTTCCTTTGTACAAGGGAATAATTATACCTGACTTCCAATCCTCCGGGACTCTACCTTCCTCCCAGGCCAATCTGCACATCTTCCACATCCATTCTACTACTGTCTCTACCCCATGGTTCAACATTTCACCACACACTCCATCAATTCCTGGGGCTTTCCCCGATTTAACTTTCTTCACTGCTTCCACAACTTCTATCCTACTGATTTCTTCCTGTCTTCTCACCTCCCTCCTTCTCCCAGACATTCCCCAGCCACTTATACTCGCATTACTTCCATCCTCTATGTTCAACAATTCCTTAAAGTGTTCTCTCCATCTGCTCACTTTTTCTCCCTTCTCCACTAGTAATCTACCATTTTTATCTTTCACTCCCCTTCAAACTTCACTTCCCCCCTGTCTTACTCTTTTCACCTCTTTCCAGAACATTTTCTTACAGTATATATATATATATATATATATATATATATATATATATATATATATATATATATATATATATATATAAATATATAAAAATATATATATATATATATATATATATATATAGAGAGAGAGAGAGAGAGAGAGAGAGAGAACGAAATTCAAAATTTAGTAACACAGGGCTTCCAAAAGTAGCCCTTCACTACTTGTAGCACAATCTGGCTACTTCAAGAGGTTTGAGAGGATGAAACTTGAATTTCATAATACAAACTAAATTTTGTTATAATTAATTCAGATAAATAAAAAAAAACTGTTGAAATGAAATGGCATAAAATATATTTTTATTATAAACAACTCGCCAAATGTGAGATGTCTGTCGCCAATTTAGAGTGTTGTGTAGAAACCTATCCTATTGCCAAAAGTGAATTTGCCAAATAAAAACTCGCCAAATGTGAGAGTTCATTGAGTAAACTCTCACATTGGAGAGTAATAGGTGCGAAAAAAAAAAAAAAAAACTCGTCAAACTGGAATTCACCAAATCTGAACTGAATAACTAATGGGAAAAAGTAAATTGGTTCTGAGAATGCATGACTGGACTGATTTCCACCTATAATACAACATTACTGAGTGTAAATCATGTGATAAACACACATAACATGATTCATTTCAATTTATTTTAGCTAAGAAACAATACAAAACAGAAAAACCCACATAAGAAAATAAAATAATGGGCTTTATGTCCACATGGTGTATGGTGCGTGGATGTCTTAGTTGGTGGTCTGCCAAGGTCACCCATTCCACATTTCTGTGTTTCATCAGCCATTATGTGTTCTCAAGTCCTCAGCACAGGTAGGAATCACAATAAAACGCAGGCAAAATGCTGCACACATGATGGTGGTTGGCAGAGAAATACTACTCGTGCTGGTGGCTAGCAGAGAAGTGTAGACAAAGACGTCTTGGAACCAGGGTTGCAAGAGTCTTGTGACCAAAAGTAGCGGAAACTAGCCTCAAAAGTAGCGAATTTCGGTATAAAGTAGCCCAGCATAATTATGTACAGTATACTGTATATATATAAATATATATACATATACATATATATATATATATATATATAGAGAGAGAGAGAGAGAGAGAGAGAGAGAGAGAGAGAGAGAGAGAGAGAGAGAGAGAGAGAGAAATTCAAAATTTAGTAGCAAAGGGCTTCCGAAAGTAACCCAATTCATTACTTGTAGCACAATCTGGCTACTTGAAGAGGTTTGAGAAGACGAGACGAATTTCACAATACAAGCTAAATTTTGTTGAAATTAATTCAGGTTAATAAAAAACTGTTGAAATTAATTGGCATAAAATATATTTTTATTATAAACAACTCGCCAAATGTGAGATTTCTTTCGCCAATATAGATTGTTGTGTACAATCCCATCCCATCACCAAAAGTGAATTCGCCAAATAAAAACTCGCCAAATGTGAGAGTTCACTGTATTAATTTTCTAATATGGTCATGCTGTGGTCGATGATAGTGATGATGTGCGTTACGGTTGACTAACGTAGAACAATAACTTGCTTGTTATAGGAGTTTAAATCGATATTTAAATCACGTAAATGATGTACTGTAGATTTTTTTGGAACAGTTACACCTATGTTTAATTGTTTGGTATATGACCTTAATTTATTTGTGTAATTATTGTTATTTCATGAGTTATGTTCGGTTGTTCGGTGGTATCCGAGGCTGTATAATTATTGGATAGTTACCTTGAAACTCGTTTTAAATGGTCAATATGAACTTGTTTCTCTTCGCCACTTGACAGTGACCTAATTGAAACTTTCTTTGCTTTTACGTTAATTACTCTGTATGGGCCCTCAAATATCCGGGATAATTTATTGTCTCTCATATGAATGATACCATAAACAATGTCTTCTAAGCCGATAGGCGAATCTCTTGCCTTTTTATTAAATGCCTCCATCATTTCTTCCTTGGACATCGTTAATTGTTTTTTGACTCTTTTATGTATGTCCTGGAATTCACGTAAACGGAGTTTAGAGTAATCATCGTAGTTGTATATGGGTAGATTCTGACCTTCTAAAATCTCATATGGTAGTTTTTTAAATCTGTGCCATATATAATGAAATGTGGTGTGTCACCTATGGATTTATTTATAGATCCATTAATTGAGGCTTCTACTCTGGGAATCCAATCATCCCAGCTTGCATAATTTTCACTGAGAATGTGTCGTAGTACATCTAATACTTTTTTGTTTTGTCTCTCTACTAACCCATTCGATGCTGGGTGATAGGCTAGAACGTTAACCTTTTTGATATTGTATTGTTTACATATTTCTTGTAAGATCTCAGAATTAAATTCTCCTCCATTATCACTTATTAATACCTTTGGGGTAGTAAAGCGACATATTACATTATCTATTATTGCCTTTGCTACTGTCTCTGCTGTTTTATCTTTAATTGGAGCTAAAATTACATAACGGGAAAAATGATCCGTTGCTACGAATAGGTATTGGTTATTATTGTATGATAATGCCATCTTGAGTATATCAACTGCCACAACGTCCCATGGTTGATGTGGTACAGGGTAATTACCTATAGGTGCAGGTGAAATTGCTTATCCTTTGTGTTTTGCACATGATTCGCATCTGTCTATTTGATTGTTTATAACTTTTCGTAATGATGGCCAGTAATATAACAAATGGGCTTGTTTGAATGTCCTCTCCTTTCCAGGATGTCCTGCATGTAGGCTATCGTGTATCGTTCGTAATACTTGAGGTATCATGTCATTAGGTACTACCAATTGGTTATTATTTCTTCGGCGTTTTTTATTGTTCTGGGTTGATCTTGTATAAGGTATTATTGATTATTGTGAATTGTTCTAGTGGTACATGTAGTTTGGGTAATTGTATGTCATCTCCACTTTCTACCTTGTTTATAACTTTAGATCATGTTGGATCAAGTCTTTGTGTTTTTGCGATTTCATCGTCGTTTGGGATGCCTCCTTTGAGATCTAATGCCACGACCTGAATTGTTTTCGGGTTCCTGGAAAATGCTTCGGCTACTAGATTAATTTTGCCTTGTATATATTGAATATGTACATTGCAGTTTTCGACTGTACATTTCCATCTTGCTCTCCTCCAAGAGAGGAATTATTCTTTAAACATACCCACTAGTGGTTTATGGTCGGTGAATAAGTGTATTTCGTAACCATATACCAGATCTCAAAACTTTTGTAATGCAAAAACCACTGCAAGTGCCTCTAAGTCTGTAGTGCAATAATTTTTCTCTGCACCTTTTATTTGTCTGCTGGCAAATGCATTTGGTTGATTCTGTCTTCTTTTATCTTCTTGCACCAATACAGCCCCTAATCCTTTAATTGATTCGTCTGTACAAATAATAAATGGTTTTGTGAAATCCGGATATGCCAAACATAGTGCATTTGTTAGTTTAATTTTTATTTTGTTAAATGCTTGTTTTTGTTCTTCTTCCCATTGGAATATAGCATCTTTTTTGAGTAGTTGGAGTAGAGGAAAGGCTATATGAGAGAATTGTTGTATAAACGATCTATAGTACCCTGCTAGACCTAAAAATTGTCTAACTTCGTCAGTCGTAGTGGGTTCAGGGAAGTCTCTCACTGTCTGTATTTTGTTATCAGTTGTGTGAATACCGTTAGCACTTAATCTGTGGCCTAAGATTTTTATTTCCTTAAAGCAAAATTTGCATTTAAAAGCTTAATTTTTAAACCAGCATCGCCAAGCTTTTGTAAGAGTAGGTCTAATTTCTGGAGATGTTCTGTTATATCTTTCGTTGCGATGATAATATCGTTAAGATAAACAAATATTCCTTGTCCTAAAATTCTGGACAATACCTAATTCATAAGACGCTGGAATGTGCCCAGGGCTGTCCTCAGTCCCATGGGCATCCTTCTATACTGATAGTGTCCTCTATTTGTGGAAAAGGCAGTGTATTTACGTGACTCCTGATCTAGAGGAATTTGATAATAACCACTTAGCAAATCGATCGTGGAAAATTCATTATTTTCTGGTCCAGTATTCTGTAGGATGTCGATTAGCAATGGCATGGAAAATCGGTCTGGGATTGTGTGATTGTTTAGTTTACGGTAATCTACTACCGCACGCATTGCTCCATTTCGTTTGGACACGAAGAATAATGGGGCATTCCACGGGGAGATTCTATCTATCTATCTATTGCCAGACGCCACAATCCCGTAAGGGGTGGCCATTTGACTTTGAGTTATTTGTTTTATGGGGAGGGACACTAATCCTTCACCAACCCACTTGTTGACACGTAGGGAGCACGTATGGTTTGGTATATATATATATATATATATATATATATATATATATATATATATATATATATACAGAATGACCACTCTACAGTGGATTTCACTAGACCGGAGTTCGCTTTTTTCGGAGTCATGAAGCCTACCGAAATTTTTTCTTATTTAACAGGAAAACTTCAAACAAACGAGAAGCAGCCTGGACTGCCTAACCTCAGGCCAGGGCAGCCATACTGTCTGCACGGTTTGTGTGTTTGTGCGTCAGATGGTATGGGCTAGCGGCGTCACCATCGTTCCCCCATGCTCTGGCCTCAGTCTGACCCACAGCATTTCCCTGGAAGTCCCTGATATACTGCTCGAGGGTGACGAGTGATAAGTGAAATATACAAATTGAACATGTATAGTTTGTAAGATCGTAAATAATAAGGTGTATAAAGTGAACAGTACAGTATTTTAAAAGTGTTTAAAATCAAGTTATATCAATAAAGGACTTTCTAAATGCTGAAAAATTTGAAAAGGGGCTTGCATTAATATTGATACACATTCGTGACACCAAACATTAATCACACGGCGAGAGGTTTGTGTGTCGGTTGGTGGTGGGCTGGTGTTCCCTAGCGCTCTGCCTCAGTCAACCCACATCATTTCCCCCCCACATCATTTCCCCAGAAGTCTCTGATACACTGCTCCAGGGTGACAGGTGATAAGTGAAATATGCAAAGTGAACATCTTTAATTTGTAAGATCATAAAAAATTAGGCGTATAAAGTGTGCAGTACAGTATTTGAATAATGCTTAACACTGAGTACACCACACGGCATGCAAGGTATAAGCCACACCTCCAATTCCCACCCATGATTCAATAATTCCAAGTTTTAACATTTCATCGACATACTGATTTGTGAGTGTACGTTGAGATTGTGGTATTCAGTAGGCACGTACGAAAATTGGTGGTGTATCTGGGTGCACATTAATCTTGTGATTAATCAAGTTAGTACACCCTAATTGTTCTCCGGGTAATGCTACGGTGTCCCTGTGTTTTTCCAACAGGGTTAACAAATCATTTTCTTCATCAAATTCACCTGAGTGAATTAAATTCTCTTTTATGCTTTCTCTATCCGTAGATTTTATCTCACTTGTGACTCCAGCTAAAACTATTTCCATTACAGGGGCGGGACATTTTTCAGTATTAACTATACAAGTCCCCTTTTTCAACTGTACTTCTCCATTCATGTGATTAATTAGAAATATCTGAGTTTGCCCTTCGTCGTTCATCTGACATAATGCGTTTTCTACTGATAATCCTTTTACTTTACATAATTCTTCTAAGACAAGAACAGTACTATTCCGTAACTTGCTCTTTATGGTAACTTTCATATAGGAGTTACGTGGTATAACTAAATCATTGGTGAGATGGGCGGGAAAAACTGATAAATCAGTACCGTTACCTGGGTTTCTAGTCCAGGAGGTTGGGGGGGGGTGAGTGGATCTATACACTCATCTGTTTGTGTATGTTTGTTTAAGCTTTTAATATTACCAGTTTTTTTTTTTTGGTTCTGTTTTACCAGTCGCTGAGGACTCTGATGGTATTTCCTCTATGAATTCATTATTAAAATCTATTCCATTCATTTGTGGGAGTAAAGTTATTTTCTCTGTACTCATGCATCTTAAGCCCAGCAACATATGAGCTTTAATTGCTAAGTTTTCAACGATATAAAAAAAATGCAGAGATTGGTCTTGTAGTCTCTGTGAAACTGATGTTTAACCGTATCATACCTTTACTGTGATTTGTTTGCCATCTACTGTATATAAGTCTAAATCAGATTCTTCCAGAAAAGTTATTTTCTCCTTCACCCGTGCCGTCCCGAGGACGTACTTCCACGTCCTCACGTTTTGTCACAGCTAATCCCGAGGACGTACTTCAACGTCCTGCAATTGCAAGGTTCATAATTTCCACAATTTTCAATTTTCGCGAGTCATTTTTGGTACGTATACACGGGACACCTGCCTCAACAAGATGCCAGGCAGAGACAATGCCTTACCCAGCATGACCTCCTCCCCCCCCCTGCATGCCCTTTTCTCAGCAATTCACCTGTTATCAGTGACCTGGCCAGTATAGCCATGTCATGCCACGGTACGAAATTCAGGGCCAGAGTGATTCCCCAATCAATGACAATGTGGAGGACAAACTTTACATAGCTTTAGAGGAAGAAACAGTTAGAAATGATGATCAGGTAATGTGGCAAAAAAAGGTCAGGTATTAGCGAGTGAAACAATGCTTATAATGCCTATATTACTGCTTGAAAACCAATATACTTTTGTACTACATATAAATTCGTAACAGTAGACAAATAAATACCGTTTATGAGTGGTGTGAAATAGTTATCCTCCCATAGAACTCGTTTTCTTTGGCGCCAACCTGATAGAAAACCCAGTAAAGTAAGGAGGCTCTCCTACCTGTAATGAGTATTTTAAACCTCAGGTGAGCGATTTCTCTATGAATTTTCGATGTTTCTCACCAAAAGCGAAAGTTTTAGCAAAAAAAAAAAAGGTCAAAAATTGCCCGGGATTGGGGGGTACCAGTGGTCAAAAAGTGGCCGGGACTGGGCGGGTTAAGTCATTGCCAGACGCCATGTATCCCAAACGGGGTGGCCAAGGGCTTAGAGTTAATTGTTTTACAGGGAGGGGCACTAATCCTCCACCAACCCCACTTGACACGTAGGGAGAATGTTTATTTCTAAAAATTCTATTTATTTCTTCTTGTGTTTTAAGTTCACTGGAGAGCCTGTGTCTAAAAATAAGGAAACGTTTTGATCCTCACATACAGCTGGTAGGCTATCAAGATACACTCATTTCCCAACATGCCTCCTATGTGAATTTTAGACTTGCTTTTCTTTACGTTTGTTCATTTTTTGTCGTGACTTGGTCTTCCCCCAATTTGAAAATAGACACTAAATTTTATACTGTTTTGCAGTTACTGGTCCAATGCCCTTGGCACCGATGATGCCTGCAGTAGGGACCAAATCCTTGTGTCTTTTGTTTATCCTCTTTTGTTTTGATAAAGCATTCATTCTTTGTGTGTCCTGGTTTTGCACAATAATGGCATAGAATGGACCTATTTCCTGACTGTTGATTTACGAGATGACTTCCCATATTTAGTGGTGTATGTGGCGCAAGATCTGCTTGGACTGAGCGAGAACTTACGAAACTGCCTGTAGGCTGGTGTTTGTGATCGTATCCTCGATGCGTTTGGTTTGCTCTGCCTGCTTTCGGGTCGTGATCGATTTGGTTCTCTGTTTGGGGTAGTTGTAGCTGTTTTCACAGCTGATACTGTCTCGGGCACTCTCATTCTACTACAGTGTGATTGTGTTTCGATCACCCCAGCTTTGCTACACTGCATCTCTACCTCGTTCATTAAGTCTAGCTGCTAGACTCTAGCAAGTACATACCTGGGGTGTATGCTATCGTCTTGGCGATTTTGAGGGTCCTATCAGGTAATTTACACAAGGCAGCTACATAACCAATGATGTCCACGACGAGGTCTGGGGACATCTTTCCATCTCCTGTTATTCAGTTTGAGTTTTCTAAGGTAGCTAATAATGTTCTTTTGATCGTGGAGACATCGGCAGTTATTTCACTGAGCACATGATTTGTAGTGTGCTCCCTTACAAGATCTACAATCTTATGTAATTCTGGGATTATACCTGGCAAAAAGTTCATACCTCCAGAAAATTTCTTCAAAAATTCAGTTTTAAATGCATCATATGTCTTAGCTTGGAGAAGCTTGTCTGACTTAAGCAAATTTCCTGCCGGGCACCTTTCCTGATTCATCCAAGAGGAAAATATAGCAATTTTCTCTTGCTCATCTGTAATGTGCCTTTTTACGAAGATCTGTTCGCACTGATTAACCAGTGAAATTACATCAATACGGTCTTCATCTGTGCCAGAGAATTTCGGGGCAGTTTTATCCTCATTGTAGACGCAAACATTAGTTGGGGATGTTTTATCCGTGGTATTCATTTTCACTGGTTGCTCTGTTAATTTAACTTGGACTTGTTTATCATTGTGTGAGGGAAAAGTGAAATAGGTTTTCCCTGAACGATGAACTCTGTTAAGTATATTTTCATAGGTATGCAAGTCAGAGACAAAATTCTCACTCGCTACACCAGAGGAGGTTTGCCAATCATCATCGTTATCATCTAGAATTGAGGTATTAGTTTCTTTATCTTTCGTTTGCGGTGAATTTTGTAGGGTGGGTGTGTTGCCCTGGTGCTCTCCTAATTGTGTATCCACAGTGGGCGCTAAGTGTGTATCATCTGGTACTAACACGGGTGGAGGTGAAAATATTCCTGTCATATCACTCAGCTTAAAAGAATTAATGTTGCTAAGGTATGGTGTTATGAAATACGTCTTTTGTTATGTTCTAATTAAATAGATGAGTAAATGAGTTGTAATGAATGACAGATAGTGAGTGTATAAGTGTATATATAAAAATAAGTAAAGGAGGTGATTGTACCTAATTTAAAGCACTGAGAAGAAATGAGTAAGTATAATTACACCCACTTGATACAGATGGTCACTCGGAGAGGCATGTCGAAGCAGCTGTCGATCTCTGAAGATGAATGCAGAGTTGAATGAAGATCTTCTCTCGATAATTCTAGGGCTGTGTTGATGGACGATATTACTCAGGAAATTCCATGGCCTGATGAATGTACTGGTTAACAGCTGTACTCACAGGCGAATCTCACCATAGAAAGTCGAATTCCCACTCAATACTGTGGAAATAAATGAGTATGAGTAGGAGCATGAGTAACGAGTAGTGGGTGAGAAGTGCCTGGTGTCAGTCACACGTTGATTGGTGCGGCGGCGTCTCAGTGAAAACACAAGGTGACGTCGTCTCAGCAGATACAAATGGTGATGTTGGCTTCCCATACTGGTTGCTGTGGTGGGTAACTGAGTAGCGATGAGTCACCTGAGTGAGGAAAGGTGAGTAAGATGCGTTATAAACGTGGCTCTGGTGTTTGCCGTGTCGTCTTGACCTCTGCATCAGCGATGGAGGTAAGGGGGCGGTAGGAGAGAGCGTTGGGGATCTAGTGCTTGTTGCTTTGTTCTTGCTTTTTGTTTACTTGTTTTGTTTTTTATTCTTCTTGCTGCTGCTTGAAGTTGCGTGAAGAGGATTATAGAGTTGTCTTCTAGACTTGTTTTTTGTAGTTAATCATAGAGCTTGTTGATCCTCACTCGTAACTCGTCGTTGCTACTGTATGCTCATAGACTCGTAGGCTCATAGACTTGTAAACTCGTAGACTCGTTCTTCTTATTGTATACTCGCTTGTGGTTACATGATCGTAGAATTGTAGTAATGCAGAATCAGCTGTAGAACTGGAGCTGATCTTGGTTACAGTTTTGCCTGTTTCTGTAGAAATGATGGTTCGTAGGGGTAGAGTCGATCGTTACTGCCACCACAATATGGAGTCCTGACATATTTACAGCTCTGTCAAAGAATAAATGCTGAACTTCATGCAATTAGAATCGTTTGCCAATTATTTTGTGCCGCTAGTATAATTCGAGTGATCAACTGTGAAGTATTTATCAACAGCCATGTTATCATGCCCCTTGAATATTTTAAATACTTGAATTATATCTCCTCATAATCTGCTTTTAGTCAGAGTCACGAGATTCAGGGCTTCTAAATGCACTAAACACAATGGCACTGCACATGCCATAATACTAGGTGATGCACCACATATCAGAGTAGAAGTAGTGTTGGTTTCTGGTTTCATCCGTTTAACGTGGAAGTGTACTGGAAGCTGGCCATAAGTCTCAATAAAAGTTTGGTCCTGCATGGGACCAAAATATTAAACGAATACAGATTCACAATGTTTAATTATATCAACAATTTGTACTAAGCATGTCAGCGACTGGTTCCTACTAAACATATTTTAGTAATAGCATACACATTAGTACAGAAACTGAGGGACATAAATGTGTGTGTGTGTGTGTGTGTGTGTGTGTGTGTGTGTGTGTGTGTGTGTGTGTGTGTGTGTGTGTGTGCGCTCCTCAGCAGGTGACCAGAATCTTAAGGAAAAATGAGTCTCAAAGCAATAGCTTTTTATTGTTTTCTTTATTTCCTTATCACATGGTTTAATATGAATATATTATTTATTGCCTGTTAGAGAAGGAAAGAAGAAAAGGCCAGAAGAATATGGCAAGAAAAAACTTGGAGCTGAATGATAAAGTGTAGTGATGGTAGAAGAAAGAAATGAGTGTATGTTGCTTGGGAGTGGTCTTCAGGAAAAGAAATTAATGAGGAGGAAGTGTGGGAAAGTGGGGAAAAAGGGAGAGTCAGGGAGGAGGAAGACACATTCGAAGAGAGGGGGAGGTCTGAGGTGTGGGGAAGGATAGGCTCAAGAAGAAGTTATTATTCTCCAAGGGGACGAGGCGTTCAAGAAAATATACATGAGCAGGGAATTTCAATATATATGGTAATGCCTCTGTAATGATCAATGACTGTAATACTCATTTTTCCACTCCCCCCCCCTCTCTCTCTCTCTCTCTCTCTCTCTCCGCATTTTTCGTTCGTTCAGATTTTGTTATGTGCCATTGTGTTTAATGTAGTATAATGTGGTTGATGCATCGTGGTAAAAATGGTACATATGGTGTGCTGTAAAATAAATACGTTGTGTGGTGTGATATGGTCTGTTTGGTAATGTGGCGTGGCATGTGATGTGTCATGGTCATGTGATTTGGTGCGCCTTGATGCAGCGTTCGGTGGTGTTATGTGGTATGGTATGGTGCGACTGTGGCCTGGTTGTATATTGTGGCTTAGTCTTTTGTGAATGTGGGGACGTGACATTATGTGGTCTGGCATGGTATGGTGTGATGTACTGGAATATGGCATAGTATTGCGTAGTGTGGTGTAGTGTGGTATGGTGTGGTGTAGTGTGGTATGGTGTGGTGTAATGTGGTATGGTATGGTGTGATATGATGTTCCTTATTAAGGTGTGATGTGGTTTGTCGTGGTGTGGTGCAGTGTAATGTGGCATGGTATGGTGTGGTGAGATGCAGCATGGTATTGAGTGGTGAGGTGTGGGATGGTATGATATTGTATGATGTAACGGTGTGGGGTATGGTGTGATGTGACTTGATATAGTATGGTGTTTTGTGGCATGATATGGCGTCGTCTCACGTGTTACGGTATAATAAGATGTGATGTGGCATGGTATGGTGTGGTGTGATGTGTCTTGGTCTGGTGTGGTGTGATGTTGCAAGGTATGTTGTAGTGTGACGTGACATGGTATGGTGTGATCTTATGTGACATGGCATGCTGTGGTGTCATGTGACAGTGTGCTGTGGTCATGCGACAAAGTATGGTGTGGTGTCATGTTACATAATATGATGTGATCTTGTGACATAGTATGGTGTGGTGTCATGTGACATAGAATGGGGTGGCCATGTGACATTGTATGATGTGGTGTCGTGTGACAATATGGTATGGTCATGTTACACAGTATGGTGTGGTGTCATGTGACAGTACGGTGCGGTGTTATTCAACATTCGAGTAGTATGGTGTGGTGTCAAGTGACATAGTATGGTGTTGTTTTGTGACATAGTATGGTATGGTGTCATGTGACATAGTATGGTGTGGTGTCATGTGACATAGTATAGTGTCGCATAGTATGGTGTCATGTGACATAATATGGTGTGGTGTCATGTGACATAGTACGGTGTAGTGTCATGACTCATGTGACACAGTATGGTGTGGTCGTGTGACATAGTATGGTTTGGTATTATGTGACATAGTACGGTGTGGTGTTATGTGACATAATATGGTGTGGTCATGTGACATAGTATGGTGTGGTGTCATGTGACATAGTATAGTGTGGTCGTGTGACAGAATGGTGTGGTCATGTGACATAGTACGTTGTGGTGCCATGTGACACAGTATGCTGTGGTGTCATGTGACACAGTACGGTGTGGTGTTATGTGACATACTATGGTGTGTCTTGTGACATAGCATGGTGTAGTGTCATGTGACTTAGTATGGTGTGTCATGTGATAGTACAGTGTGGTGTTATATGACAGTATGGTGTGATGCCACGTGACGTAGTATGGTGTGGTGCTATGTGACAGAGTATGGTGTGGTATCATGTGACATTGTGCAGTATAGTATGGAGTCATGTGACACAATATGGTGTTTCATGTGACATAGTATGGTGTGGTGACATGTGACAAAATATGGTGTGGTGCCATGTGACAGAGTATGGTGTGGTATCATGTGACATTGTACAGTATAGGGTGGAGTCATGTGACACAGAATGGTGTTTCATGTGACACAGTATGGTGTGGTGACATGTGACAAAATATGGTGTGGTTCCATGTGACATAGTATGGTGTGGTGCTACTTGACATAGTATGGTGTGGTATCATGGTGTCATGTGACATAGTATTGTGTGGTTTCATATGACATAGTATGGTGCGGTGTCATATGACACAGAATGGTGTGGAGACATGTGACATAGTATGGTGTATCATGTGACATACGGTTGTTTGATGTGGTGCCATTTGACATAGTATAGCGTGGTGCTAAGTGACATAATATGGTGTGGTGTCATGTGACATAATATGGTGTGGTGTCATGTGACATAATATGGTGTGGAGTCATGTGACATAGTATGGTGTGTAATGTGACAAAATCTGGTATGGTGCCATGTGACACGGTATGGTGTGGTGCTAAGTGACATAATATGATGTGGTGTCATGTGACATAGTATGGTGTGATGTCATGTGACTCAGTATAATGTGGTATCATGTGCCTGGTATGATGTGGTGTCTTGTGACATGGTATAGTTTGCGGTTACGTTACAAGGTATGATATTGTGCCACGTAACACGATATAGTGTAATGTGATATGGCATGGTATGGTGTGGTGTCATGTGGCAGGAAATGTTACAGCGTCATGTGGCATGGTATATGTGTTTTCATATGGTGCGATGTGATGTGTTGTGGTGACGTGTGGTATGGTGCTGAGTGATGTGGCATTGTAAGTTGTGGTGTGATATAATGTGGTGCACTGTGACAATGCAGTGAGATGTAGCGCAGTTTGGTGTGATGAGATGTCTCATATTGTGGTGTGGTGTGATGTAGTACAGTGTAGTGTGTTATGATGTAAACTGGTGTTATGTGGAGCAAATGAGACAGCCCCAAGCCCTCACCTTGGTGATTAAGTGACTGCTAATGACACTGAGACATCATCGTCACACATCCACGAGACCGCCTTATTCAAGATCAAGAGAATTACCAGGTCTCCTCAACCTTGTACAAACATTCTCCCGTTGTGTGCAGTGACGACGTCACCCACAGTTGCTAAGTATGCGTGGTTATTCTACAGCTCTTCCTTTTAACACATATGTCTATATTTGTATTCTGCTTGCAATATAAACAAGCATTTTAAAGACGAAGTAATTTCCGAAGCTAATGAGGTTCAAATTTCCTTTAGAAGTTTACTGTTATCAAAGAATATTATGTTGATTATAAAATTTTATAAAATGACGAGTGACATTTGAAGCAAATTATCCACCCATGGTGTACATCTACATCCACATGTTGCACTACATCCACCCACGGTGTAAACCTACGTCCACATGTTGCACTACATCCACCCACGGTGTAAACCTACGTCCACATGTTGCACTATCCCAGTGCTGCTGACGTCATAATCTGCGCTTGGGAAGACCTGGTAGTTCTCTTGATCTTGGCCTAAATATCCTCCATTTTGTGATGAAGACAGACGTCATTAGAGACCGATCCACCAACGAAGCTTCAAAAGTCCCCAGTAATACCCTGTACACTCATGATTAGTAATCTCTGACAAGAGAGTTAGCGAAAGTCGTGGCCAGGCATAGGCTACACAATCAGACACGTTCAACCATCGTACCTGAAAGGTTCAGTGCTACAGTGAACAATTTTCTAAGCATTACTGAAACACTTTTGCTTCACTTTCATACTGTGTCTAATTAATCTCTATTATTTCACTGACCTTTTTATTGAGGCAAGCCTTTAACCGAGCTGTAAAAGCATGCCTCATGTGTGGTCATAACACTGACCACTGCGCGACTCTGGTCAGAGATTAGTAATCATGAGTTTACCTTCCAAGTTATTTTTGTAAATAGAAGGAAGATCGAGGACAAAGTTCACCTCTTTCATCCTGCTTATTTTTAATGAGAGAGAGAGAGAGAGAGAGAGAGCATCCTAATCATCCTCCATATGCATCCGCTTCTAAAGTGATATATATATATATATATATATATATATATATATATATATATATATATATATATATATATATATATATATATATATATATATATATCTTTAATGACCTAGAGCAGCTTGTACAGCACCCTACCCGTACCCCTGACTGCCTTGGAGAGAGCTCAAACTTACTTGATCTCATCCTTACAACTAATCCTTCTGCTTACACTGTTAATCTTTTCTCTCCGTTGGGCTCCTCCAATCACAACCTTATCACCTTAACCCGTCCTATCACTCCGGTACGGCCTGTGGACCTTCTAAAGAAACGCCGTCTGTGGCACTTTAGAGCTGCGGATTGGGAGGCCCTCAGGCAGCACTTCTTCCATTTTCCCTGGAATGATTATTGCTTCCATGGCTGGAAGCCATCTGAGTGTGCCTTGCACATTACAGAGGTTATTCTCTCGGGCATGGAAGCATACATTCCTTTCTCATATCCTTTGACTAATGCAAGAAAGCCATGGTTTAATCATGCTTGTTATATTACTGTCCGCAACAAGGCGAGGGCTTATAAAAGGTACCGGAGCCAACTCACCCCTGAATCACATCTTTTATACGTTTCTGCTCGGAATCGTGCTAAGTCTGTTCTTTGCTCTGCTAAAAATACTTTCATCCATGCTAAATGCTCTCAACTCCCCAACTCAACTTCTCGCTTCTTCTGGCACCTTGCTGAAAACCTTTCTAACAACTGTACATCATCATCCTTCCCTCCTCTTTTCTACTCTGATGGCTCTGTAGCTATTTCTTCTACTGATAAAGCAGATCTCTTCGCTCAGACTTTCTCCACCAATTCCACCTTAGACGATTCCGGTGCTGTTCCTCCATCACTTCCCCCCTCTGACTTCCTCATGGCTGACATTAGAATTTCTTCAGCTGATGTATTTTCTGCCATCACATGCCTCAGTACTAACAAAGCATATGGGCCTGATGGAGTCCCTCCTGTTGTTCTCAAGAACTATGTTTCTGTGCTTACACCCTGCCTGGGCAAACTCTTTCGCCTTTGTCTATCAACTTGTACCGTTCCTTCTTGCTGGAAGTTTGCTCTTATTCAGCCAGTCCCAAAGAAGGGTGACCATTCCCAAGCCTCTAACTATCGTCCAATTGCTTTAACATCCTGTATCTCAAAAGTTTTTGAGACAGTTTTTAATAGAAAAATTTTAAAGCATCTTTCCTATCACAACCTTCTTTCTGATCGTCAGTATGGGTTCCGTCAGGGACGCTCCACTGGGGATCTTCTCACCTATCTTTCAGACTCCTGGTCATCCTTCTTTCGGGACTTTGGCGAAAGCTTTGCCACTGCACTTGACATTTCAAAGGCTTTCGATCGAGTCTGGCATAAATCTTTAATTTCCAAACTGCCCTCCTACGGTTTCTATCCTTCTATCTGTGCCTTCATCCCTAGCTTCCTTTCTGATCGTTCTATAGCCGCAGTTCTAGGCGGCCATCGTTCTTCTTCCAAATCTATCAACAGTGGTGTTCCTCAGGGCTCTGTCCTATCACGAACTCTCTTCCTTTTGTTTATCAATGACCTTCTAAGCTTTACATCTAACCTTATCTGCTCATACACTGATGACTCCACTCTTCACCTTTCCATTTGGTTCCCGCAATGCCCATCTCAGCAGTTACTTCAACAAACAAGGGATGAGGCTATGGCACACCTAATGTCTGACTTGGCTTGTATCTCCGACCGGGGCAAAAATAATCTTGTTGTTTTTAGTGCATCAAAAACTCAGTTCTTACACCTATCAACCCGACAAAATCTTCCACAGGTGAATCCACTAATGTTTAATAATATTCAGCTTAATCCTGCATCATCCCTGGACGTGCTTGGGGTTTCATTTACTTGGTACTTATCTTGGAAAGATCACATTACATCACTTGTAAAATCTACTTCCAAGAGAGTTGGTGTGCTAAGCCGACTCCAATCCTTCTTTACCCCTGCACAATTGTTGACTCTATACAGGGGTTTTATCCATCCCTGTGTGGAGTACAACTCTCATGTGTGGGTAGTTTCCACACATACAGCTCTTGTCAATAAGGTGGAGTCAAAAGCTTTATGTCTCATTAACTCTCCTCCTCTTACTGACTCCCTTCAATCTCTGTCTCTTCGCCGCACTGTTGCATCTTTATCTCTTTTCTGTCGCTACTTCAATGGTCACTGCTCCTCTGAACTGTCTGCATGCATTCCTCCACCTCCATGATGGGCGCATAGCACCTGTCTAGCAGCAAACTCTCATTCCTTTTTTGTTCAACTCTCTAATGCAAGAGTTAATCGTTATTCCCAGTCCTCCATTTATGCAACAGGTCAGCTCTGGAACTGTCTCCCTCTGTCTGTATTTCCTGCTTCCTATGATCTCCAGTCTTTCAAACGCAGTGTGTCCAGGCATCTCGAAATGAACGGATCTTGAATTTGGCTATCTCTTGTATTTTGTTTTTTTCTTGGAGGGAACACTTATTGCGGGCTCGTGGCCATTGGCTCCTTCCTCACTTAAAGAAGTATATATATATATATATATATATATATATATATATATATATATATATATATATATCATCCACTCACTTGATGTAGTGCTGCCTACTTCCTTAGCTTTTATCATTCTTTTTCTGTACCTGCCCTCCTCTCTTCCTATTTCTTCTATCTTTCCTGTCACTTCTTATTCCTTTTCTTTCCTTTACAGGTGGGTTTACATTGAGTTGCAAGCCAAATGGTTTCCTGTAAGCCAAGAAACATTTACAACGCTGGGTGGTAACCATATAACCAAACCATACATGCTCCCTACGTGTCAACAAGTGGGTTGGTGGAGGGTTGGTGTTCTTCCCTGGAAAACAACTTACTCAGTATCAAAAGGCCACCCTTTCCAGGATTATGGTGTCTGGCAATAGATAGAGATAGATAGATATTTAAAATGGTCTTTTTGTCACGAGCTTTGCGAAATATGATTATCTTAGTTTTAGTTTCCATTCCGTTACTGCGCCTATAATGAGCAATTCTCAAAGGTATAATATATATCTGTATATCTATCTATCTATTGCCAGATGCCTCAATCCCGTTTGGGGTGGGCACAAACAAATCGCCTCCGAAAATTTTGTGCCGTCACTTCTCACGCAATTGCCAAAATTTTTGTTTGGCACTTTGCTGACACTTCCTGGAATTACCGCAACCTAATGTAAAATGGTTTAGGTAGATACCTATTACCGTTTTCGTGAAAGACTTGAACAAACTCAAAGAGAGACACACACATATATAGCAATTTCCAAAAAATTCACTCCGTCGCGTCACACGCGATCGGCAATTTTTCCTTTTATTTTCATATTTTTTTTACACTCCCTGGACTTACCCCAACTGAATGCAAAAACAGTTAGGTAGATATTCCTCCACCCAGTGTATACTGAATCACATACCTGTCAACCTTTCACGGTAATGCTTTTATTCATTCGTTTAACCAGTGCTAGGTACAAGTTTAAACACCTTTTATTTAAGGATTCGTATTGAGATCGAGGCTAAAAATTCGCAGCAAAGGTTTGTCTAAATTTCTCTTATCGTTTTTCGTTGTTTTGAGTTTCCATTCTGTTAGTTACTGTCTTAACTTTAAGTATTCTTTTTTTTTTTTTTTTTTTTCTATTTCATGATATTTTTCCCTGGGAATGAGGTCTTTCACTAAATGAAACCACGAATTTATCTTGCTGTATTCTCTCGCTTACCTTTCCTTTCTCTTAGCCTCAGTTCTTCACTTCCTCGTCTTCCCTCTCTGTTGCTCTATATTCTTTTCTTTCTTACTCATTAATTTTCCCCTGCTTTCTAACAAGCTAATCTTGCTCATCACGTAACAACCGCACATCAAGAGTCACCATTCCAGCCCCCTTACGTCACCACAATATCATACCGTATCACATAAACAAGATACCGTATGTTAAGTTGCCATAACATGGGCAACCTGGGGCCCGTGGTCCACAGGTTGCCCGGCTGCAGCCTCTGTGCAGGCCGCAGAACCGTAAGACATTTGCACAGTTTTTTGGCAGCAACCCAAAGAAGATGTGCACAACTGGACGTTTTTGGTTCTGACATATCATATTTGGTACTTTAAGCTATCATAAACACATCCGCCACTTCGCTCACTAAATTTGCCACTGAATGGGTTTTTATGATAATAAAGTTATTGGGATGCCAAACATAACTTATAGCAGACAACTGTCAAACGATAAATACTCACATCTCACTGCTTTTATAAGGCCAGAATATTACCCAGTTTCGCAGCTTGGATTTATATGAACAGCTTTTCTCGCAGATGAAGTTTATCACGCTCAGTCAAAGGTCTCGGCTCAAAGGAGATGATGATCGTCGTAAACATTTTGCCTCTTTTTCCCACCATATGGTGGGATGGGAGCGGGTACAGAAATCTAGGAAAAGAAAATATGCTAGTGGGAGAACTAATCAGCAACGTGCCCCGCGAAATGGGACACACATCCATTCATTCGCCATTCAACTATCCGAAACCTTGGCACCACTTTACTGTACACGTGTCCAAGCATAGCTTTATAATAAATTCCCAGGCAGAGTAAATCAGACAACATCAATTTAAAGAAAAAAAAAAAGAAAGCTGTGTTTAGTCCTTGCCATTCAACAATTTATTAAATATTTCAGAGTTGCGTTATCAGTAATTATTCAAAGTTTGACCGTTTTCTCATAAACATCCAAAACCCAAGTGTCCCCCTCCGTCCTCCCCTCCCTCCATGAAAAAATATTGAAGGCAGTGTGATATATCTTCATTAGCTTTTGGTTTTAGTGTGAATCATGGGAAAATTACCGGTGTACCTTTCCATAACATTTGATTCCGTTGCGAGGATGTTTGTATCACAATGCAAGGATAGGATTTCGTTGACAGTGCATCGCAGTGCCAATAAAAAGTTAAAAAATACAATAGATTTTCTTTATTATTGTGTAATATTATGTATAAACGTATTTATCATGTTATGACAGTGGCTGCTTCAGCAGACAGCAAAATAATTTATATTTACTTTGACCTAGAAGGTAGCAAAAATATCTTTTAAATGATGTCAAAGCGAACTGGCTTGCAAATTGATACCAAATTCGTAATTCGGCCCCCCATCTCAGGCTGGCTACCTATGCCTACCTTGCAGGTTTATTTGGTTTCAGTCACCGGTTCTGACTCTGTCTTTCCCGTTTGCCCTATCTTTTCTGTCTCTTTATCCGGTACCTTTATCACAATTCTGCTTTTCTCTCCTTTTCTCTTTTTCGCTATTTCCTCACTTTTCGAATCTTCAATCTTTATGGGTCTTTTTAGAGCTCACTTCCAATGATCTCCCTTCTACTTTTTCCTTTCGTCATATCTTCCTTTGTCAAATCACTTTATGAATGTATTCTTGTCTTTCCATCCTGCCTTTTGGTATGCATTTCCTATTCTGAGGACCTCTATTTTTATTTTTCGCCTCTTTTACTGCTTCCCTTTCCCTCCCTTCCTTTCCTTCATGCCTACATACTTTCCTGCCTTTCTGTATGCCACTCCACCCCGTCTCTCCTAGGATGAACGGCTCAAATTTCTCCCTCAGTATTATCCCCATCTCTCATCTCTCTTTTTCCCCTGAGCCTCCACATTCTCCCTCCACCCCACACATTTATCTTGCACACGACACGTTTTACATGCACGGTCTTGAAAACTTCTTTCTTCTGACATTTTATTTTCGCACTTGTTTTTCTGGCTTCCCATCCTCCTCCACGGCCTTACCTACTCTGCCTCACACCATGCCTTATCTCCTTTCCTCACTTCCTTATCCTCTTGCCCCACTTTGTGTCATTCCTTTCAACCTACTCCTGTCATAAGTCTTTGCTGTGTCCTCTAGAGACTTCTTACTTCACCTCTCTCTTTTCTTCTCTCCTGCCTCACTTCTACCCAACCCCCTGCCTCCCCCAGTACGCTTGGGTGTAACGTTATTTGCCGACTCCATCAGCACTCTCCGTCCGGTAATGCTCCATCTCAACTTGTTATCTTCTCACACGTCTCAGATGCACCCTCTCAGTGCCTGACTCCACACTCTGCTAACTTAGTAGAGTACAAGGGAACGGACATCATGACAGGAGCAGGTGTCGATCAAGTGCGATGTCATATATTCTGCTGACGCACTGGTAAGTTATCTTCTTTTCCATTAACTACTCAATGTTTTTCCTTCATAAAAGTATTTGACTGTCCTAAGTAAATGAACAAAGAAAGTACCGATAAGGCCATTAGCTTTTTTTTTTTTTTTTTTTTTTTTTTTTTTTTTTGAGGGGAGGCAGTTACAAAAATCACATTGTCAGTATAAGCGTGCGTCCACACGTGCTCTCGAACATGTGTTGGCAACACTGCAGGCAACATGTTCAGGAACATGTTTGCAGTAGTATTTGGACAGATTATGCAAACATGTTTCAGTGCAGCTTCGAACACTGGCAGCAGAGGCAATGGAATAAGTGTGTCCATACCAGGCAGGTGAGACTTCATCATGATGGTGCCAACATGATCTGGACCATGCTGTTCCCAACATGTTTGCAGCGTGTTCGTTCCTGTGTTGCTTACATGTTGCCAGCACTTGTTCGAGCACACTCGTGGACGCTCCCTTAATTTAACAAGGTGCTGCGCCTGACGTGGATGGACAATTGGTGACAATGAGAACTGGTTCTCCAGAGTCACCTTCCAGTAAACCAGAGACCCTGACCTTAGTTTTTTCGCTGAATGTCTTAGCATCATAAATACCGACACTGCTCCTGCAGGTACTAACAAACATTGGTATCTGAATTTCTCCACATCTAAATGCATTAAAGCTGTCGACAAAAGTCCGTAAGCGACAGTCCACGAGAGGTTCAATGGGTGATGCAACAGGTAATGCCCAACACACCCAATATATGGCGCCACCATATGTTATCCTTTACCCTCTCCATCTGCATTTTTCCGCATTCCATTTTTCATCCTCACTTCTTTCTATCTTCCTCTCGTTTCTCCCTTCCTCTCTCTCTCTCTCTCTCTCTCTCTCTCTCTCTCTCTCTCTCTCTCTCTCTCTCTCTCTCGTTGAACTGTGTTTTAGTTGCCTGAGTCTGACATCGATTTATTTTACCAATCCGACAAAACGCCTTTAAGTTACGCAAAAGTAAATAAATAAATAAATAAGGCTATCATACCAGAGTGAAAGCGACTAGAACAACCGCTGGTGTGGAAGTATGTGGAGCACAAATGCACACTGTTTCATAAATGCCCCGAGATTTAGTATTTTGTTGCAAACCTACTTGTACGTAGGTAGGAAGTAAAAGAATATATGTTTGATTACAAATTTGCAACAGTGCTCCTTCACGCTATAATAACCAAGAGTCTGACCATAAGCACCCACATTAGTATCCAAACCATTTAGATTCAAATATTGTTCTAATACATTCAGCGTACAAAACTTGTAAACAGCCGCTGACCCAACTGTTATAAGAAAACTCAAATTATGAAGACGACCTTTATCATTCAACCTGTTGTTAACGTTGCCTCAGGCTCATCTGAACATGAACATGTTGGATTTCAGTATGATATTCCTTTACCTACAGTCAAACATCCTCCTTTAGAGGAACAGGGAAGGATTTGAGGGGCGATTGTATGTGAAGGTGTTCTTCTCCACCTCCATTAATCAGAATAAATGAATAGTTCAAGGAAATCTCAAACTTTATTTAACGGACCATCTTTTTTTTTTTTCTCTCCCAGAAAATACTTTGCTCTTCTCAGTGCCAAAGTTTGGCGCACGGTGTAAGACCGTCCTCTTTCTCTTCTTTTGCAATTCAACACTTATTTTTACAAGGTTATTTTTCCGTCATGTTGCTTCAAACTTTAAGCTCTGCAGAACTCTTTCTTTCAGGAAGAGGTATTTCAGGAAAGTCACACTCTCCCCACAGACATATCAGTGATCACATGTAGCCTACTTTTTGATGGGAAAAACATGATTTTTATTCTTAATGGAAAAAGAAGGAACCAAAAGATGAAAGCCCACTTAGTTGTTCTTTGCAAGAGACAAAAATAATCAAGATCAATTTTGATTATACTGAGTCTAAACACATTACGTTTAAAGGAGAGAGAGAGAGAGAGAGAGAGAGAGAGAGAGAGAGAGAGAGAGAGAGAGAGAGAGAGAGAGAGAGAGAGAGAGAGAGAGAGAGAGAGAGAGAGAGAGAGAGAGAGAGAGAGAGAGAGAGAGAGAGAGAGAGAGAGAGAGAGAGAGAGATGGGGAGGGGTGAGTCTAGGGAGAAAAGAGAAAGGTTTGGAAGAAAGATGAGGAATGTGTGATAGAGCTGAGAGAGGCATGGTTAAATCACCCTGTGAAGAAAAGTTGGTAAGTGGATTGTGCCAAAGAGATTAAAGAGATTAGACTGAAGTAGGGAAATGAAATCTGCCAGGAAGAGTTACTCGGAAAGGAAAGTGGAGTGGGTTGAGTGGTGTTGGTAACGAATCTTAAGAAAAGAAACTGGATTCTCGGATGGGAAGATAGTTTATTGAAAGGACACGAGCACGGTTGAGCAAAATATGATAATGGGACAATTAATTGCATCTGATGGTTGATTTGCTTTGATTAATTTATTACGCCTGAAGGGAACAAACCTGTTACAGTGACATGTGGCCATATGTGAGGTGAGTACAGGGGAACTCGTGCCACGTAGGACACGCTGTCTAGTTAAAACAAATTAACACCCACCAAAGTGTGGATGACGCATGAGAATATCATCTAGGTTATCATCTTCCAACAGATGTTTACAAGTGTCCACTAATGTGAGTCCGTGTGGTATTAAATCAGAGACAAGTGGACATTGCAGGCAATAATTGTCAAGGGTGTTGGCATTGGGTGCGTCACACAGCTTACAGGAGGAGAAATGAGGTGCGTTGCCCGCCCCAGCCACCTGCCACACAGGTCAGCAGCCCAGACTGAGGCAGGCACACACCACGTTATGTCGACGAACCACAAGACCACTGCAACGATATATATGGGGACGAGAGAGAAAGTGGTCATAATGTTGGACAGACACACTGTGAGCCCTCTCAGCATTTCTACGGTGGAGAATAGGGGAGCGGGCTGCCCTGTGTATTATCTGCTTGTAGCAAATGGAGGAGGCATTAGTAGCATTCACAGCGGGTGGATCCAGTCCAGAGGCAGTCCTAGCAATAAGGTCAGCGGTGTTGTTGGCTGTGAGACCAATATGAGAAGGAATCCACAGAAAGTGCACCACCAGCAAACGATCGTGGACAGTGGCCAATTGACGGAGTATCTGCATAACAAGGTGTTGATATGCAGGCCTGAGAGAGGAGAGGGCATGAAGGACCGGCTGTGAGTCACAGATGATCAAGCCGCTGTTGTTCGTCCATATTAATAAAGTAACTGCATCCAGGAGTCCATGTAGTTCGCAATACTTAGAGCTCAACGAGGTTGGCAGTCGACGGCCCAACCAGCCCCCTTGAGGTGAGTCCAGACTTAGGGAAAATACAGCACAGCCAGCACTGCCATCCTTCTGCAGGGAGCCATCAGCGTAGATATGGTGGGCTGAAGAGAGGGAAGATGACAGCCTGGCGATGGTCTCCAAAGCTAGCTGTTTTTGAAGCTGAGGCAGGTCAGTCTTGGAGGCTGTATGAGACACCAGGCACAGGGGTCTGCCAAGGTGGAATGCCATAGTCCACCTCCTCAGCAAGCAATGGTACATTGATGATTAGCCATCGGACGTTTGAACAAACAGTATTAACTAGTGTGCAGCCACCACTGCAAAGCAGAGGCCTTGGTGCAGTGAGATCAAGAGAAGTCCGAATGATGAGTAGTGGGAAGAAAGGTGAGGATAATGCAGGCACTTAACACTGAACTATGTAACCATGGAGTATATTCTCTCAGCAAGTGGTGGAAGGCTGAGTTCAAGCTGCATGTTGACAATTTTGGTTGAGCCAGAGCAGCCCAGGATGAATCTCATTACTGGGTTTTGGAACTTCTCAAGAGGTTGTAAGGCTGTTCTGGAAAGTTGACAAAGAGCAGGGGAGAGATAATCAACAACTGATCGAATGAACGCTATGTATATGGTTTGTGCTACAGAAATAGACACCTCGGCAGCATAATTGGTGAGCCTCTGGAGAGGTTTTAGGCACTGCTGTAGCCGGGTCAGCAGATCCTGACCAATTGGATGCATGTATTGTCTTGCAGGAATGGAGGAGAAATCCGTACCAGCACCCCCAGATAAAGGTACTGAGTGCACAGAGGAATAACACAGTCCCTGACAGAGAATACAGGCAGTGTTCTTGCTGGATAGGAAGTGAAGATTCTACTCTTTTCTGGAAAGATAATGAGTCCACATTTGGAAGCTGACTTGTGAAACAAGTGAAGGAAATGTCGCAGATCTGCAGGGGAATTTGAGTGAATGCAGATGTCATCAGCATAGCAAGTAATTGTGGTTCCAGGGATGTCAGGAAAGAGGGTGAGTAGACGATGTATTAGGATATTAAGCAAAAAAGGACTAAGGACACCACCTTGTGGAGCACCAAGCTCGAAATCCTTAGCAGTGCTGTATGCGCCCTTAAAAAGAACATGAGAGGACCTATTAGTCATGTAACCACGTATCCATCGCAGCAGGTTTGCCTTGACTCCAAACTCCACTAGCTGGTCAAGGATGATGTCTCTGTTGGCGACATCAAATGCACTCTTTAAATCAATGAAGACCACTACACTGGTGGGGGATAGGAGGATGTATAGCTCCATGAGACAGTGATGTGTCCCTCGCTGTGGTAAAAAAAACGTACAGTCAGGGTGAGAGCTTGTCCTGCAGCCTAAACAAGAGTCTTGTGAGGAGGATGCATTCTAGTATTTTACTGAAGCAGGAAGTGAGGGAAACAGGTCGGAATTTATCAGTGCCAGGTTTAGGAATAGGCATGAATGTACTGCAGGTCTAGGCTCGTGGCACGTATCCCAGACGGATGCAAAGGTTGAACAGCTGGAGAAGGGGATCACCAGGAACTTTCAGGAGGATACAGAGGACAGAAAAAGTGATACCATCATCACCTGGAGCCGTTACCCTACCCCTGGCGAGGGCCTGTCACAATTCATCATCAGTTATAGCCACACCATTCTCATCCTCTGTCAGTAAAGCTGTGGTGAGACAGAGTGCAGGAAAGTTTTTCTGGGTAGAAAGCGCGCCCTGTATGTGTGCTGGAAGGGTGCAAGCCCATGACTGTGCAGACCAGGCATCTAAAAGATCCTGTGCGTACTGTGCTGGACTGTGGTGGAGGACACTAGGGGGCTTCTTCTTAACAACTTTGTTGATAAGGTGGCACATGGAACCAACAGTCGTTTAATGGTTGATAACGGTAAGTTTATGCCACAAATCAGTATAAACGTAGTACTGGAGAGCAACTAGATCATCCTTCGACAATCGATACCAATGGAGACTCTCGGGAGAAGGTCGTCATTGAAAGGCAAGACTGTCTTCCACCACCTTCCTCTCTGTCTGAGCAATGCGATTATCCAGAGTCAAGGTATGGGCATTACAATGGCGTGTAATGTGTGGCCTGCTGACATAATGGGTGTAGAAGTCATGCGTGGAGCTAAGTGATGAATACAACTTTTCAAGACGTTGAAGGTTGAACGTGGGAAGAAGGTTGGTCATTTAGGAGATGTATGTAGAGCAGTACTTGGGTGGGATTGGAATGCAAGTGCGTCTGTGTACAGGAGAAGTTGTAACAGAGGGGGAATAATGAAGGCTGAGAACAATGTGATCAGAGAGGAGAGCAGGGATAGATGAACACCTGACCCAGGACACCACGAGGCCGGATGTAAGGACGTGATCTAGTGTGCCTCCTCGAGAGTGTGTGGTCCCACCGGTGTCTCAGTGGGTGGCCGTGATCTAGTGTGCCTCCTCGAGAGTGTGTGGCCCCACTGGTGTCCCAGCGGGTGAGCTGATTACGACGAATATACTCAAGAAGTTTAGTCCCGTTATGGTTAACGGTGGCAGAAAGGTCCCCCAAAACAGGGTGTCGGGCATTATAATCCACCATGTATATCATGTCATGGATGGTGGGAGCTGGGAGAGCAGCTGTATTCAACCTGCCTGGTGCAGAGTGCACGTTGCACAAACGAACTGTGCCGCTTCCAATGGTAACCTCAAGAAGCTGGAAGGTTGTCTCGTCGTTTACAGAGCTTTGGAGGAAACGGTGCTGGATGGAGGAGTGGACATATGTGACAAGTCCATTCCTAACTCAATGGACGTAAGAAACATAACCACTGAGAGTGGGTGCCTCTACCCTCAGTAGCACACGACCAACAAAGGATTCCTGAATGAATGTAATATCCGGATGGCGACTGTATACATGTCCTTTGAGTGCAGTAAGTTTAGACCAGTCAGCAACACCACAGGCATTCCAAGAGATGAAATGCAGTTATGCCATGTTACCGAACTTTGCCATGACGTTTGTGGAGGCCAGATGAGGGAGGGGTGGTGGCATGAGAAATGCTACGTGGCGTGCCACGAGGGGAAGACTCCCTGGGGGGAGCATTCAGTCATCCAATGGGAGTGACAATGGAGTCCAGCTTTTCCGTAAGGATGGTGACAGGCGTAATGATGACTTGTGATTCAATCAGTGAATCTAATGTTGCCTCAAATGTGGCTTGCATGCTAACCAAGCCATCAATGTGGGCTTCTACTGCATCGAAACGAGCCGTAAGTGAGCTAATCTGAGTCCTGGGAGTGGCAACAGCATTGCGAAGTTCAGTGACTGCAGCTGAATTCAAACCAACAGTGGAGGCAAGGGGAGTGGCAGTGCAGAGTGGTGGTGGTGGTGACGCTAGTGGAGTCCCACCCTTGGCAACGGGGGCAGGGTTAACCCAGCATCTAGTGCAGCCATGCCAAACGTTAACTCCTTTTTGATGACATTGGGGACATTTCCAGTGCAAGATATCTGGAGGTGGTGGGTTGGGTTGCATCGAGGCTGTATCAAAAGCAGGTGGAGGGGGTCAGTGAGGACACGTCCGAGAGTCGTGTTGGCCAGAGCACCATGCACACCATTCTGGCGCAGAGTAATACCGGGAGATGTGACCAATCCCCAAGCATTGAAAGCACCATGATTGCTCGTCCTTCATCTTGTGAAACTCACAAGATGGGAGGCAGAGAAGGAAGCTGAAGGTGACAATTGGTGGCAGCCGGTTGATAGGAGTGCCATTCTGGTGGAAACGTCGGGCTGAGTAGATACCTGGCAGCTCCTTGGCCAAGTTGGGATGAGTACAGACAGGATAACGTGATAACGTGTAAGGAGGTAAGTAGGAAACATGCAGGGCCTCTCAGGTGAGTCTTGAATTTCCAAAGAAAGGGATAGGAACTCTCCTTTAGTTACGCTATATACGATGTCCCTGTGACATCTAGAGATGTAGACAAAACGGGAAGTGATTGCAGACATCTTGACCTCTGCTTGGGTGCGGTCAAGGTGAAAAGCACGGTTGACCTCAGACAACGATCAAAGTTTGATGTCCACAGTTGGGTTGTCTTTGAATAAAACCTTGATGTAGTCAGCCCTGGGTGCGAATGCCATAGGCATAGAGGCAGGGAGCAATAGCGAAACTTGGGGGGATTGAACAAGCTGCGGGGGGAGAGGAGTGTTTGATCCAAGGGCGGTTTCCCTCTGCAGAGGACCAGAAGTCTCTTGCCACTTGGAGGATTTGGCAGCAGGGGATGAAGGTTCACTGTTGCTGTCCGAGGTGTTATGTATGGTGTTCTTGGCAGAGGAAGATGCCTGGCCGACAAGGTGAGATGCGGCAGGTACAGATAGTGTTGGTTCCGTAGCTACTTCCTCAGCTAGCGAGACATTGCTATTACTTTGTGGTAGCTGTGGCCAGTCACTCTGAGTCATCTCATCCTCGTCACTCAGCGCCAGGTCAGCTTCAAGGTCCTCGAGGGTGGCAAGGCCCAAGCGCTCCATGTTGCACACCTAGGCAGGTAGCAGGGTGAGCGGGACGTCAACTTCACCAGTACGACTGAACAGACCAATGGTAGCAGAGGAAGTCCATGACGTCACACAGGTCGTACTGCGCTTGAGCAGAAACGAGAAAACCGGACCAGGGGGGAGGCCCGTCTGCTGTACTGAATTTTCCCCCAAAACTACAGGGTAAATCCAAACACCCTAAAAACACAATCAATGGTGAAATAAGCACTAAACCTTTATATTGCTCCCTGCAATGACAGAAGAGTGTTGGAAGGCAAGGACCAGTGGAAAAACCAGGCATATGAGCCACACACAGCAATGATTTGTTTATGTCCGGCCCTCTGGTGGCGAAATCGCATCTGATGGTGGTAAGTGGTGGCGACCATCTTCCACTCACTTGATGAAGTTCTGACCACTTCTTTCTTTACCAGTATCATTATTTTTCTGTGTGTTTCCTCCTTGCTTCCTACGTATCCCATCCTTTCCGCCCCTTTTTATCACTCATCTTTCCACTTCAGGTGGTTTTACACTAATGACAAGCCTATTGGTTTCCTGTAGTTCAGGAAACCGTTTACAACTCTGGGTGGTGATTATATAACTAAATTACGGGGTGATGTGGACCCCTGTAAATTAGGTGGAGACGTTAATGCTGCGTCCATCCAGGAGCCAAACCTCCACACACTCCTCCTTGCCTGGCAATTCACTGTGGCGGGGTGCTGTCTGCCACAGTGAAACATTGGTTCGATGCACGGGACTGCCCTGAACCGATCGTTTGCCTGTGACTAATGTGTTTGCTCGGCCAGACAGACCAGGTTACTCAACAGCAACAACACATTGTTTCTGAAGTTTTAAGCCAAAGATATCTAATGAACTGTTAAAAAGCATCTGGGTTAACGTTTTACAAGAAGAATCGAATGTGATGTAAAGCAGTGCTTCTCAACCTGTTTACATCAACGAACCCGTTGTGTTCACAAAAATAAACAGGGTCCTGGACCAGGGGTTTCCAACACTGAGTAAATTTATGCCAAGATTATGGTAATTCTTTTCGTGTTCAATGAGGCAATGTATAGAGGAATAATATTGGTACAGCCTTAAATGTAGTCTCGTGTACATTTCCATATTCAAACAGAGTGAGGATATCTGAAGCAAGGAACATTATTTCTTTGGAAGCATGAATCGGAATATTAATAAAGCTCCAAGTAATATATTACCCTTCGTATTTCGTGAAAAGTACACACACACACACACACACACACACACACACACACACACACACACACACACACACACACACACACAGAGCAGAAAGTGCAGGGCGGTAATTGCAACATAGTTATGCAAATACATGGAGGTTAGTGGAGTGTTAAAAACTAATCCTCGTCCCATTCAATCGCCTTTTTTAGATGTAGCGATTACTTGGGCGAATTCGATCTGCCCCACCCCAGATTTACTGTTATATCTATACAATATTACATTGTATTATCCTTGCTAGTTTACAAGCCTACAATGTTTTTCTTATTATGTAATCCTGTTGCAATATCTTTCAGGTCATCAGTTACGGAAATACTAGCCATGTGGGGTAATGGGTCGTGGAAGATATGGAAAACTGAACAAGGGCATAAAGGAGCCTGAACCCCTTGGTTAGACCTACAGTTTGACATCCCCTCGCCATTTTCGTTTGTTACTGTGGATAATTTAAAATACTTTCTACAGTTACTTTCAACTGTATTCAAGTATCCTACCTTCGCACAGGGTTCTTGGGACAAGGCGTTTGCCAGCACTGTCCGAAAACTATGTTTACAGATTTTACCATCAGATAATTTTTTTGCGCAAATTGTAAGATGTAATACAATTTTTTGTTACAATGACAGAACAAAGGAAGGAAAACAAATGGATAAAAAAAATCTATACACCAGAATAAAAGTGCCCTCTTTATATAAAATCTTTAACAGTTGAAAGTGAACAGCTGCAGGTTGAAGTCTGGGGGGAAAACACTCCGGGGAAGCGAGTTTCAGAGATGCAGTTCGGGGAATAAAAGAATTCTGATAGGCAGAGGTTCTGCAATATGGCAGTCTGACAGTTCAGTCGTGAGCACTACCAGATGCCCGTGTAGTGCTGGAGGGAAGGCTTGGAGAGGTGACACATTGGATGCAACTTCCTCTGAGCATTTGCTATGCAAGTATCTGTAAAGTAATGTGATGGAGGCAACATTCCTTCTTACTTGTAGGGGAGGTAGTTCATTTGTAATAGTAGGGTTATTAATACTGCTAACAACTTTCTTCTGAATTTTTATCAGTTGTTTTAGTGTAACCTCTCCACATCCACTCCACAA
Organism: Coenobita brevimanus; assembly: GCF_032717465.1. Classification (NCBI taxonomy): domain Eukaryota; kingdom Metazoa; phylum Arthropoda; class Malacostraca; order Decapoda; family Coenobitidae; genus Coenobita; species Coenobita brevimanus. The sequence goes on along the minus strand of NC_136959.1, from coordinate 38,344,502 downwards.
GGGTGAGCAATACTCCAGTGACAGCGTACATGACACTTGTATATTAAAGATATTTGCTTGTCGATAAAGAAGTTACGGACTCAATACAATAATCCAAGTTTCTCTGAAGAGATTTTAGCAAGTGATCTAACATGAGATGTCCAGCTGATGGCACTGTTAAGTGAAACACCGAGAATTCCAATACTTTCAGAGATAGGAATATTAGTAGCATTAAAGGTCATATAGAAATCAGGGAATATTTGACTGTTAGTAAATTTGTATATATTTGGTTTTCCTAGCATTAAATGAAAATGTTATTTGTACCCATTCAGTGATATTAGATAGGCCTTGATTTATAGAGATTGCTGTCTTGAGTTGTTAAAGCTAATAAACTTTCGGAATGGGTGTTTAAGAGTGAATGAACTGTGAAATGTTAGTCATCTGCATATTAATGACTGGGATTATGGGTGACAGATAAGAGATCATGAAAATGAATTAGGAATAGCGTTGGATACAAAACTGATCCTTGTGGCACGCCGCCAGTGGGAATAGGTATATCCATCGTCTACTCTCATTTTGTTTATGAGAACTAAATACTCTCATATATCTAATAGTGATGAATGTTAAATAAAAAAATCAGTTAACATTAATTCCAATATTCGATGCAGGTGAAAGAAACAAACAGAAAAAGAAATGGAAGCATGATAGGCAAACTGCGCTCATTTAGTAATTTTCCTCAGCCATTTCGAGGACCTCTCCTGGCAATTTCCTGGTCTCCATTAACGTCTCTGGGATCTTGGTTGACAAAATATGATTAACTAACAGGTCCAAAATGGAATGAAAGAAAGAAAAACACGGCCGCCTGCAGAGGAATCCGGGAATAATACTGTAGAAAACTGCCGAGATAAAATGGTTTTGTGTGGGAGTCGAGATGCTAGAATCGAGTTGAGAAATAAGAGCGAAATGCTAGAGGAAAAAAGAGCTTTGTGGGAGAGTACGAGTGACAATAATCTGTACGATAGACGGAGACAGATGATAAGATAAACCCACAAGAGAAAACGAAAGAATTATATGGATGAATAAGAGATATAGAGGAGGAATAAGACATATACTGTAGAGGGGGGAGAGAGAGAGAGAGAAACGGACAGAGGACAGACGAGAAAACAAGAACAAAAGGATAGAAGAGAACAATACTGCACATCTTGAGGTAAGTGAAGAATATTTCTCGTGCTGTTTATCAGAGGCTGAAGTAAGGGGGAAGGGCATTGTAAGTCCATGCCGTAACCCATAGCCTTTGTGATTCTCTCTCTCTCTCTCTCTCTCTCTCTCTCTCTCTCTCAGTGCAGGCAGGCTCTACCAGACAGGTTAGTATGACGAGTGATTAAGGATCTCCATGTCAGAAAAATATCCAAGTGAAATAATGTGTGTGTGTGTGTGTGTGTGTGTGTGTGTGTGTGTGTGTGTGTGTGTGTGTGTGTTATTTTTACGCCACCATAATCATCATCATCTAACATAGGGTCTTCAGTTTACATGGGTTAGGTCTACCTAGAGCAAGGCAGTTTGATCTGTTTGAGGACATAATTACCAAAGAGGTATATACCCATGGTACGTACAGTCTCCGCCCCTTCCCATATCATGAGCGATAGAAGGCTGTTTGCAAAACAATGTTGTCCCGTGAATCAACTACATCACTACTTCACTTGAGAGAGGGGAATTTTCATGGTCATAATTATCCCTGTTTGTCCCCTCTTACTAAGTTCAGAGATTATGTAGCCAGTGATCCATATACTACACATAAATATTATGTACAGATAACACATCCACACTCATATCTATCTATCTATCTATCTAGATATAGATAGATAGATGGATAGATAGATAGATTGATAGATAGTTATGTATGTACGGCCGGCGGCATAAATTCGCCTTTGGCCTGCAGGTACGATATGACACAGAGTGTCTGGCAGTACTGTACGGAGGAGAGTTGACAAATAATGCAGTTTAATGTCTATGTTTAAGCTTAATGTTCGGAGGTATGCTCGGAACACAACATACTTTATATGCTGAGATGCCGAGGATAATAGTCTGAAATACAGAATGCAGTAAACTTATGCTGTGAATTACCGTATGAAAATATACTGTACAATACTCTCGGTGCTAATTCCCTTCTGGTCTCTCCCCTACCCCTCCCTCTGTCGCTTCCTGACACTCTTGTCCTGCCCCTGTACCTCTTTCCCTCCCCCAGCTTGTTATCCCTCCCCCTCCCTCTCTTTTTCCCATTTTTGCCTTTTCCCCGCATCGTCTCTCCTGCAAACTTTCTTGTTAAACATTCATTTTTTAAAAAGAAGTCTTTTGAACATCTTAAGGACAGATGGACTAGGTATGACGAAAGTTATAGCAGATTAGAAGCAGCTATTGTGAAGGACGATGATTAAGATCTAATTGAATGGAAAGTACGAAGGATTAAAATAGCCTATAGGAATATATAAGCATCGTAGAGTTGCTTGAAACGAAATTACCTCATTCTTGTGCAGAAACACCAGGTGTAGTCCTGTGTTGTTAAAACACGCTACCAACGATTACGCTCCCAGAGTTTGATGGGGAGCAAAATTAAAAAATCCTTTTGGAACAATTTCAGATACTTAGTCCGTGACAGAAGAGATCTTTCCAAGGTTAGTTAATTATCCTGTCTGTTAGGACAGGTCAAGGGCATGCCTCATAAGTAAATAAGTGAAGTACCTGTTCAAGAGAATAATTATGAGACGGCTCTGACTATCCTTAGACAGAATTATGAAAGTAAGAAGCAGATCCAGTTACCGAAGACTAATTAAATTGCTCATGCCTAGACATGATTTTAATTCTTTGCAAAACTTTCGGACTGCAGTGAGTTGTAATTTAAAAGCTTCTCGTACTTACGAAGATGTAAAAGCAACAGATTGGATGCTTTCTAGAACTGTATCCTTAAAACTAATATCTAGAACCAAAAATGCATTGTGTGGTAGGTACCAGAATGATGAATTCTCCTGCGAGGAGACTGAGTATGGCTTAATGCAACTTTGCAAACATTTGCAAGGAACACTGCAGCCTGCTGAAAGCAAACCGAAGGTTGAAGTAACCAACTGGCTGTGAAACCCAAGTAAGTCTTAGTTATGCCTGTAAATAAAGAGGATGTTGGCACTTTTATTTGCTCCTTAGAATCTGAAATTACCAAGGACAAAGAATGGACAAACGGATAATAATAAAGAGGTAAACTCTTTCATGGTAAAGGACAGGAGAGGCTGTGTATTTTGTTGCAAATATTCCACTGTATATTGTCAAAATTATCCTGATTATGGCTCTTGAATAGTGAGGCTGAATGAACTGGGGTGTCAGATGGTTTGTTTGAATTCAGGACACACATTCATAGACTGCAAAAGTAGATTGGATCCTTGGTTCAAGTGCAAAAAGGGAAATTATCACAGTGTTCTGCGTCCAGGATGGTCAAGAATGAGGTTCCTAAACCTGCAAGCGTCAGTATGACTATTGCAAAATCAAATAGTCCAGCAGCTATACCAGCTGCAGTCCCAAATGCAGATGTGAAGGTAATGACAGAAATTAAGAGTGTATCAGCATGGTGCACAGAAAACCCCATTTCTGCTGATACTGTAAAAAAAATTAAAGTTACCCATCATAGGCAAAGTAAATCTAGCCATTACAGGGTTTTTAACTACTACTTTAGGTAGATCCTTAACACATTATCACCCAGTGTCCTCAAAATAGGACGGAACTGGGCATTTTCAAAATCTAATAATGAAGGGAATCCTGGGAAAGGGACCTATGAACTTCGCGACTATGAGCCGACAGGCGGAAGGCGGTACGCCTAGCACTCCTCCAGCAAAGTCTCTCGCACAGGAACTCAGGGAGCCAATAGGTTAAACACTGGCAAATCTATCAGTTTCTTTAACCTATTGACACCCAGTTTCCTCAAAATAGGACGAAACTGGGCATTTTCAAAATTTAATAAAGAAGTGAACCCCGGGGAAGGGACCTAAGAGCTTATGCGGCTATGAGCCGACAGGCGGAAGGCGGTACGCCTAGCACTCCTCCAGCAAAGTCTCTCGCACAGGAACTCAGGGAGCCAGTGGATTAAATTAATACAACTTGGCCAGTATAAATGCTGTATAACAGCAGCTGTACTGGACAAGATGGAAACTAATGTATTTATCATAGGAGTGAAGGAAACCCTGATCATGCAGAATACAGAGCCTGAGGATAAAGTTGGCTAAACAGAATGTGAAGTCAGATACTGTGGGTCCCATAAAAATGATCGTTGGGTCAGATTACTGTGGAAGATTCTTGAATAGGACTTTCAAGAAGAATATAGTACAGATGTTCAGGAGTCCAGAAGGTAGCCTTACTATGGGTCATTTTTCTTTTCCGAAGCAAGCCGGAGGAGAGGCCAAATTGGTAGACTCAGCCATTTTTACCCCAAGAGAGTTATTCATGGGAGCTAGAACAGGTGCAGAATTAGAACCTATACAAATCAATGACTTATTGGAAGAGAAAACTGACCCTTTACACAAAATGTGGTACTTTCATAGTGTGGGAATACGTCCTGAAGAACCAAACCCTGAAGAGAAAATAACTATAGATATGTAGGATCAGTTTGTGGAATTTAAAGATGGACAGTATTGAGTTTAATTACCATGGAAGCAAAACCATTTGGAGTTACCAACAAATTACTAGGCAGCTAAGGCTCAGTTAAATTCTCTTCTAGGAGAGTTGAGAGGCAAACCAGAACATGTAACAATATACGATAATATTATAAAGGATCAATTGAAGAATAAAATTATTGAAGAAATAGAATTCCTTGTTAATCATAAAGATGGACATTATTTACCGTATCATCCCGTAAGCAAGGATTCAGTAACAACTCCCATAAGGATAGTTTTTAATTGAAGTAGTAAAGCATCCAAAGGACTAGCTAGCTTAAACGACTGCCTATACTTTGGACCTACACTAACAGAGAAGTTTGGGAATATATTGTTAAGATTTAGAGGGAAATCTTATGCTTATACAGATGACATTACTAAGGTTTTTCTCAGAATAGGATTGAGAGAAGATGATAAGAAATTTACAAACTCCTTGTGGCCTCAAGACCCTCAAAATAAAGATAGTCCTTTGAAAACTTACTGATTTCAATCGGTGCTCTTTGGCTCTTGTGCTAGTTCTTTCCTACTAAGCAACACATTGAAGCATCATTTTGAGAATGCCAAATGCCCAGAAATAGGCCAGACTTTCTACATGGATAATACACAAGGTGTTGCTGATACAGAGACAGAAGCATTAAAGGCTTATGAAGTAGCCACTTCCAAATGTGGGAAGGCAAATTTGCCGCTACAGAGCTGGAATACAAATTTATGGAATAGAATACAAGAGGACTGAGCTAATACTGACATTCTCAGAACTCAAGATGTGTTGGGTCAACTGGGATACAAGGGTTGATGAAAGAAGTTTAAAACCAATTAAGTCCTCTGACGTAACACTCACTAGGAGGTCCTTGTTAAGTCAGGTCTCCATGTTATTTGAACCATTAGGATTGGTCAGTCCCACAGTCATTACGTGCAGATGTTTAGTGAAGAGGCTTGGCGAAAAAAGATGGACTGGGACTTTGAATTAGGTGATACGTATGTTGAACAATGGGAACAGATTAGATAGGAATTTGAAAAATCATCAAGCATATGTATTCCCAGGCAGATGAACAGTAACGAGCAGTCATTTTGCATATATTCTGTGATGCTTCTTAAAAGACATATAGGACAGAAGCATATTGTGCAGCAGGAGATAATAGTGGAATTATTAAACCCAAAGCCAGAGTTGTACCAATTAAAGGAAGAACCTATACTCAAGCGGAACTGGCTTTCATAGAAGTAGGAACAAAATTGGCCAGGTATATTAGAACTACTCCTGACACCCAGTTTGAGGATATTTATATATGGACTGAAAAAGCGATTTTTCTTTACTGGATAGGAAATCAAGACAGTAAAATTCCTCTCGTCCGCAATAGAGCGAATACTATATAAGAACTGTCTTCCAAATTTAAATTTATGCATGTATCTTTCAATCAAACCAAGCTGATCTTCTTCTGAGAGACTCAGCAGTAAAGAGGTTGATCCGAATTGCGTAATGGTTTAAGGGTCCTAAATGGTTTCTCATTAAAGAAAGGCCTGAGCAGAAACAGTAAAATATTGCTGAGCTTAGTGTTGTAAACCTAGATCCTGTAGTACCTGAGCCAGATGTAATAGACATCAGTAGATTTTCGTCAATAAACAGCTCCTTAACACCAGTCGAGTAGGGCAGTATTCCCAAGGTCGATGGAAAGCTGATGACAGGTAAAGCTGGAGCTCCCGTTTCATCAGCCCTCCGGGCTAGTTCCTGACCATCCCCCTTTGCTGAACTTATTCAGTGTTTCAGTAACACAGAGAGTAGGCCAGCATGTCTCCATTACAAGTTTCCCTATCTGTCAACACCAAACTACATCCACATTACACACTACACAGCCTTTTCAAAAATTTAAAAAATAATGGCGTCTAATAACCAAGCCTCGGAGTCCCCGGGGGGGGGGGGAATAAATGCCCCCCAATCCACCCCTCTCCCGGTGACGACTCAACGAATTGCCTGGAACCACTGTCTGATTCACTTCTTCATTTCCGCAACATTAGTGGCCTTTCCTCTAACTTTCTCTCCGTTGAGCACCACCTCTTCTCTTCTAAACCTCATCTTCTCTTCTTACCTGAGACTCTGCTGTCTGAGGCAACTGATAGCAAACCTTTTTCTGTAACCTCCTACATTTTCTAAACTAATTTCAAAGCCAAAGGTGGCTGTTGTGTATGTGTACACAAAGAATAACCTTCCTCTCTTGTTCCTGAACCTGATTCTACTGAATTCTTTACTCTCTGGCTTCGGCTTTCATGTCATTCTCTGATTAAATGTATCTGTGCTCTTTACTTATCCCCTAATTCTACTGAATATGAAAAATCCTTAGACTATCTTACTTCTATAGTGGAACGCATCCTATCCATTTCTCCTTTCTCTGAAATCTCCATTCTAGGAGATTTCAATGTTCACCACCACCTTTGGCTCTCCTCTCCTTTCACTGATCCAACTGGTGGACAAGCCTACATCTTACGCATCTTAATGACTTAGTGCAGCTTGTACAGCACCCTACCCATATCCCTGACCGCCATGAAGAGTTCCAACATACTTGACCTCTTCCTTACAACTAATCCTCCGGCTTACACTGTTGATCTTTCCTCTCCATTGGGCTTCTTCAGTCACAGCCGTATTACCTTAACCTGTTCAGTCGCTCCAGTACGGCCTGTGGACCTTCCAAAGAAACATCGGTTGTTGCACTTTGGAGCTGCAGATTGGGAGGCCCTAAGGCAGTACTTCTTTGATTTTCCCTGGAATGATAATTGTTTCCATGACCAAGAGCCATCTGTGAGAGCCATGTGCATTACAGAGGTTATTCTCTCATGCATGGAAGCATATATTTCCTTTTTGTATCCTTTGACTAATGCAAAAAAGCGTTGGTTTAATCACGCATGTTCTAATACTGTCCAAGAAGGCCTATAAAAGGTACCAGAGCCAACCCACCCCTGCCTGGAATCGTACCAAATCTGTTCTTCGCTCTGATATAAATACTTTCATCTGCTCTCAACTCTCCAACTCGAATTCTTCCCGCTCCTTCTGGCACCTTGCCAAAAACTTTTCCAACAACTTTACCTCATCATCCTTCCCTCCTCTATTCTACTCCAATGGCTCTGTAGCTATTTCTTCTACTGATAAAGCATATCTCTTTGCTCAGACTTTCTCCTCCAGTTCCACCTTAGATGATTCTGGTGCTGTTCCTCCATTACTTCCCCCCTCTGACTTCCTCATGGCTGACATTAAAATTTCTTCAACTGATGTAGTTTCTGCCATCATTGGCATCAGTACTAACAAGGTATTTGGGCCTGATGGGGTCCCTCTTGTTGTCCTCAAGAACTGTGCTTCTGTGCTTACACCCTGCATAGGTAAACTCTTTTACCTTTGTCTCTAAACTTGTACCTTTCTTTCTTGCTGAAAGTTTGCTCTTATTCAGCCTGTCCCAAGGAAAGGTGACCATTCCCAACCCTCTAACTATCGCCCAATTTCTTTAACATCCTGTGTCTTAAAAGTTTTCGAGTCCGTTCTTAACAGAAAAATTTTAAAGCATCTTTCCTATGAGAACTTTCTTTCTGATCGTCAGTATAGGTTCCGTCAGGGACGCTGGCGATCTTCTCACCTGCCTTTCAGACTCCTGGTCATCCTTCTTTCGGGACATTGGCGAAAGCTTTGCCACTGCACTTGACATCTCAAAGACGATCAAGACTGGCATAAATCTTTAATTTCCAACTTGCCCTCTTACGGTTTCTATCCTGCTATCTTTGATTTCATCTACACTGTAGCTTCCTTCCTGGGGTTCTATACCTGCTGTTGTAGATGGCCACAGTTCTTCTGTTAAATCTATGAATAGTGGTGTTTCTCAGGGCTCTGTCCTATCACTAACTTTCTTCCTTTTATTCATCAATGACCTTCTAAGCTATACATCTAACCCTACCCACTCATGCACTGATGATTCTACCCTTCACTTTTCCACTCTGTTCCCTCAACATCCATCTCTGCAGTTACTTCAGCAAACAAGGGATGAAACTATGGCACACCTAATGTTTGACTTGGCTCGTATCTCTGATTGAGGTAAAAGTAATCTTGTTGTTTTTAATGCATCAAAGACTCAGTTCTTACACCTATCAGCCCAACAAAATCTCCCACAGGAGTACCTACTAATGTTTCGTAATAGCCAGCTCAGTCCTGCATCATCCTTAAACATACTTGGGGTTTCATTCTTTCGGAAAGAGCATATTACATCTCTTGTAAAATCTGTTTCCAACAGATTAGGTGTGCTGAGCCTACTCTGTACCTTGTTTACCCCTGCACAGTTGTTGACTTTATTCATGGGTTTTATTCGCCCCTTTGTAGAGTACAACATTCATGTGTGGGGAGGTTCTCCACATACAGCACTTCTTAATAGGGCGGAGTCAAAGGCTTTTCGTCTCACAAATTCTCCTCCTCTTACTGGCTCTCTTCAGTCTCTGTCTCTTTGCTGCACTATTGCATCTTTATCTCTTCTCTATCGCTACTTCAATGGTCACTGCTTCTTTGAGCTATCTGCTTGCAGCCTTCCACCTCTACGATGGGCGTGTAGCACCCATCTAGTAACAAACTCTCATCCCTTTTCTGTTGAACACTCTAATTCAAGAGTTAACCATTACTCACAGTCCTTCATTTATGCGACAGGTCAATTCTGGAACTGTCTCTCTATGTCTGTATTTCCTACTACCTATGATCTCCAGTCTTTCAAACGCAGTGTGTCCAGGCATCTCGAAATGAACGGATCTTGAAAATGGCTTTGTTTTTGTTTTTTGTTTTTTTTCTTGGATAGAACGGTTTGCCGGATCCTGGCCTTGGGTTCCTTTTTCCTTGCATTAAAAAAGTAAAACTAAATTATTTGTAAGATTTTTAAATACGAAAATGAGGTTTGAGGAGTTTGAACCCATGGAATATTGGGTGAAAAGGTTACAAAGGAAATATTACAAAGAGATTTTTGACCTTATAAGCCATGGCACTAGCGGCACTAATTACCTGATATGAGATTTTGGATTATTCTTAGACGGAAAGGGTCTAACTAGATCCGTGACAATCATAAAGGCTGATATACCTCTCCACACTAGAATTCCTATATTGTTACCAAAGAATGATTATTTTGTACAAGTAATTGTTAAGGAAGCCCATGAGTTAACTGTTCATGGAGGTGTGCCACAGACTTTTGCCCAAGTCCGAGAAATGTATTGGATTCCTGGGGTAAACAGATTGTGAAGAAATATCTCAAGCATTGCATTATAATTATATAGGAGACGTGGTCTTAGTGAAAATTAACCAACCTAGATCCCAGTGGTCACAAGCTAAAATTGTTTCCACATATCCAGATTCGGAAGGGATGCTGAGACTTGTCATGATTAAATGCAGAGGACATGTCAGCATAAAAACCATCGACAGATTGGTACCCCTTGAGTTTACTGTTATTCTTGAGCTAGTGAATGCTGGAGATCAATTGGGTCTAGATGTGCGACCTAGAAGGGCCGCAACACAGGGTTCTCCAGGCTTGTGGAGAGATCTTGCTAGGGGTCATATCACATGATACAGCGTATCATTTTTCACCCAGCCCCAATCAGTGGAAACTACCCCAGAAGGAGATATCCTGTGTGTGACAGTATATGCACACTTTTTAATATAGTTGTCCTTGTTAATAAGCAGAGGAATTCACCAGAGAACACATAGTGCTGATTCAAAGTGGTTTAATAGCCCAGGTATTTGCTCTAGTTTCCTGGTTAATAGTTTTTGTAATAATAAGCTAAATGCAATGGCACTTAACCTTTCATAGACAATCATAATTTTTTTTAAAAATAAATAACAGAACGGAGGAAGGAAAAACAAATGGGTAAAAAAAATAATCCATACCCCAGATTACTGGTGTCCTCTGTTCATAAAATATCTGTAACAGTTAGACTTGAACAGTTGTGGGTTGAACTTTGGAGGAAAACAACTCTGGGAAACCGAGTTCCAAAGAGATGCAGTTCGGGGAATGAAAGAATTCTGATAGGCAGAAGTTCTGCAATATGGTTGAGTGACATTCCAGTCATGAGCGCTACCAGATGCCCGTGTAGCACGAGGGAAGGCATGGAGAGGTGGCACCATGGACGCAACTTAGTCTGAGCATTTGCCCAAAAAATATCTGTATAATAATGCAAGGGAGGCAACATTCCTTCTTACTTGCAGGGGAGGTAGTTTATATGTAATGGCAGGGTTGTTAATGATTCTAACAGCTTTATTCTGAATTTTGTCTAGTTGTCTTAATGCAACCTCTCCACAACCATTCCACAAGGGTGAGCAATATTCAAGCTGAGGGAGCTGCACATGACTCTTTATAAATTATAGCTAACTGCTCGTCAGGCGAAGAAAGTTACGGACTCTGTACAATAATCAAGTTTCTTTGAGGCTGTTTTAGCAAGTGATCCTGACATGAGAAGGGTCCAGCTGAGGGCACTGTTAAGTGAAGGACACCAAGAATTTCAATACTTTTGGAGATGGGAATATTAGTAACTTACTGAAGATAATGTACGAATCTGGCAATATCTGTCTATTAGTAAACTGTATATATTTAGTTTTTACTAGCATTGTAAAAGAGACAAGGTTGTTTTGTCCCCTTTCACTGATTGTAGATAGATCTTGATTTATGGAGATGGCTGTATTACTGAGTTGAGAGGTAGAGATATTAGACTTTGTAAATGGATGTCTGAGTGTGAATGAACTATGTAGTGTTGGAGTCATCTGCATATGAGTGAATGGGACTGTGAGTGAAGCAGATAAGAGATCATTAATAAGAACCAGAAATAGGGTTGGCGCCAGAACTGGATCCCTGCAGCACGCCGGCATTAATTGAGTGGAAATTCGAATATACATCATCTACTTTTTTACTCTTATTTTCCTGTCACTAAGATAAGAAAAATCAAAAGGAACAAAAGAACACCGTTAGTCCATAGCAAGGGAGTTTGGACAGCAGGGAATGGTGCCATACTCTGTCGAAAGCTTTAGAGATATCAAGAGCTACTGCATGAGTTTTTTCTCCAAAAAGATCCAATTGATTGATGGATGGTATGAGTTAAGAGATTAGAAGTAATGTCAATGGTGGATCTTTCGTTGGCGAAAACCTAATATTGTCTATCACTAATTAAGTTGTTGGATTCAAGATGTTTAACAATGTGCTTATTAATTAAAGTTTCATATACCTTACCAAGAGAAGATGTGACAGCTATTGGTCTGTAATTGGAGGGGTCAGACGAACTTCCTTTCTTCCGAATTGGGTGGATATTGGCTTTTTTTCCATGAATTTGGGAATAAAGAAGTACGTATGTGAATAATTTAGCTAGAAAAGAGGCAAGTTCAGGGGAACACTTTTTCAAAACAATTGGCGGAATTCCATCTGGGCCTGGAGCTTTGTTGGTAGGTAAATTGTCTAGGATGGATTTTACGTATCTTGTCTGTATTTTAAGTGGGGCAATTTCGGGAGAATCCAAGTTCCAGTACTGAGACATTCTGGCTGCAGTATCATCTATCATGGTAGAGTTTCTGGCAAAGGTACTAGCAAAGAATATCTGCTTTCCCACGTGGGTCATTTGTAATATTGCCTCATCTGAAAGATTTTAGTGGGGGAATGGAAGATGACTTGTTAAAGTTATTATTGAAAGAATTCAAGAGTTGACCAGAATATTCTATTGTCATTAGGGTTGTTAAGTAGTTTTTGATGCTTGCTTTTGAAGAAAGTTTGATTTAGATAGATTTAATACAGCTTTTGCATGATTTCTAGCAATTTTAAATTGGGGAGAGTGATTCAGATGTTTTTGATTTTTAAGTAAGAGTTATATGCTAATGACTTTTTTGGGTTGTTTGCTCTGGCACAATTGCCATCAAATCATTTTGGAGGAGTTTGATCTTTTAGTGAATTGTTGACTTGGTACGCCAAGATAAATCCATACCAGCTAGGGTATTAAGTCACAAATGTGGGACTGGGTAGGAATTGGGTGATCACTAGAGAAGAAAGGAGCTGCCATGGAACATCAGCAAGATAATTTCTAAATCCATCCCAGTCTGCCCTGTCAAAGTGCCATCGGGTCACCCTGACCAGGTTCAGAATGCGGAGGTGTAGGAGGGTTAACTAATGAGGCTTTGATGAGATTGTGGTCAGAGGATCCAAGTGGTGACACTACCTCTATCCTGTATTGATCTGGATTATTTGTCAAGAATAAATCCAGGAGATGAGCATTATGGTTAGGATTATCAGGTATTCTGGTTGGTTGCTTTACCAACTGGGTGAGATTAAACGATTCCGCAAACAGCTCGCATTCTAGACCAGCGTCGTCAGTCCGGGCAGAATGCAATAACCATTCAACACTGTGTATGTTAAAATCACCCAAAATGGTAATTTCATTGCCGAGGGCAAGGTCAAGGTTACTCAACTGAGTGGATATGGAATCAAATACACTGGGTTCTGAAGAAGCACTGGGGGAACGATAAACTACACAGATATATTTGGTAATGTTTTGGCAATTTAATTTATATAATGAGTAATCAAAACTGGATGAAGTGAAGTTGAAAATAGTGTCAACTGCATATTGGGATTTGATATAACAACAGGTGCCGCCCTTGTTACGAAAGTTTGTAAGGAGATGGTAACCGGGAAAACAAAATGGAGATAATGTAAATATGTGTATAAATTTCTTATAATTATAGGAATATTCTAAGTACATGACTGTCCCTGCGTGGTATGGTGACATGGAAAATTAAAGGTCTTATATATAACTTACCGAAGATAAAATGAACATTTGGCTTTAGTTTTTATTTAAAACTAAGATCAGCTTCTTAAATTAATCCTTCCATGTAAATTTCATGAAGTAATGCATTGTTTTTAAGTAACTATAAACAAATCTTATTTGGCATCTGAATCCCATGAAGGAGAAGGAGATACACCATTTTTTTGTTCAGGTCAAGTCAGCTGCCTGACGCGAGAACACTGTCTATACTGCACTTAAGGTCGCCAGGATCTGACCCACACAGCCCAACCAAGACCACAAGCCCATCATTATCTGTCAATCTGACTTATCTTGCTAAGTATCCTTTTATATTTGGCCAAATCAAGGGGAGCTACTGTAGATGGGATAAAGGAGGTAATAATAGGTGAGTTACTGAAAAATCGATAGTATCTGTATGGGGCTTAATGACTGCTGTTCCATTTCTATGTTTGTCATCTAATATTCTACCGCAGATCTCATCTACACTTGTCTGGAAACTACACTAAATAACGCTGTTGTTCTTACTTAGTCGAAGGCTTTTTATTCACAAAGGTTTCCTGTACTCTTTTGTCTTCTCAGTGGTTTAATTTATTGTATGTATGCAGTCAGTGGTTTAGAATATGCTTTGAACGCATGCTTGTTCCCTAGTCTGATCTGAGTCTAGCATGTCTGAAATTCTATTAGTGATAATCTTTGTGAGAATAATTTGTATATAACTAACAACAAGCTAATTGGGCTGTTGGTATTGAGAGTGTTCACGTCTCCGTTCTTATGCATTAAAAATATTACTGAATTCTTCCAGGATGTCGGGACTTTTCCTTCTCTGACACATTTCATAAAGAGTGTCATAGTTTTTTCAGAGCAATTTTTCCTGCATCTTTGGCTAAATCTACTGCGATACCATCTTCTCCTAATGCTCTACCACTTCTCCTACTTTTCGATTCTATTATTATCTCCACCAAGGAGGTTATATTTTTGCTGGCATTGGTTTGTTTGTCCTTTTGAGTGTAGCATGATTTCTCAAAAAGTTATAAAAAGATTTTGCTGAAATTTTCTGGAGGGTTAGGGTATGATCTAAGGAACAATCCATTAGATTGTGGTGGTGATCCGGATCATCATCCTGATCCAGGAATTTTTTGTTTGTTTGTCCACACGATATCTCCAAAAGTTCTGAATGAATTTCAGTGATATTTTGTGGATAGGTGGGCCATGGCCCAAGAGAGAATTTATTTAATTTTGCGGATCCGGATCCTGCAATGGCATTGGCAGAGGTATACGTTCTCTGACTGCTTTCTAGCTCTCTTCTATTGTTATGGCTGTCATCTAAGTTGTACAGATGATGATAGACTTCTTCCACCACTTCGATAATTTCCTCTCTATTATGTGTTATTTCACCATCTGGTTTCTTTAAAGCATACATCTGACTTTTCCCTATTCCTAGTCTCCTCTTTCTTGTCTATATGTTCGTTCTTGAGAGTAGGGCTTTTCTTTTTTTTCTTTTCTTTTTCTTTCTCGATGAATATCTGCACATCTTTTTTGCTTTTTTTTTCTACAGTATTTATGGTCTGTGTTAATTCTACTGCTTCTCTTTTATCCCTAGAAGATTTTACTCTCAAGTTTTTGTGTTTTTACTGCAATAGTTTCTTTTCGTTTTTTGCGAGTATACTCTTCTGTAGTTTTACTTCCTTCCTTCCTATTTCAAATGCTGCTTTATTCAGTATCTTGATGAAGATTTCATTTATTTGCTCAACGTCAAGACTTTCTTCACTGTTATGGGCTGAATACCAGTTATGGATCCTGTTACTAAATTCTTTTTCCCTATTACACAAGACAGT
Source organism: Coenobita brevimanus (assembly GCF_032717465.1). Classification (NCBI taxonomy): domain Eukaryota; kingdom Metazoa; phylum Arthropoda; class Malacostraca; order Decapoda; family Coenobitidae; genus Coenobita; species Coenobita brevimanus. Next base: position 38,329,222 of record NC_136959.1, on the reverse strand, counting down.
TTAGTTAGGAAGCGTCGTTCGTACCAGGCTATTTTTTTTTTTTTTAATAATTAAATTTCAGTTTACATTTATCATTCCGTGATTACCACCAATTTTTATTTTATTGATGACCATTACATTTTTCATGATATCACATTGGTTTTTAAGTATTAATTAATCTTTTTTACACCATCTGGAGAATTCCAAGTGGATTTTCTACACTTTGCCTTCTCAGAGAAGGTATTCACGATTTTCAGTGACTGAGTTTCTGAAAATTCTAGCAGTGCATAGCTTCTTTCATAGTTCCCATCTGAAGTCTTTGCTGCTACTTTTTTCCTACTTTGGTATTGAAGTCACCCATGATCATTTCCTTTGTCAGTATCTGCCTGAACGTCATTATACTGTAGAATCTGACAACTTCTTCATTGCTATAACTACTTGTTGACGACTACAACTGAACTCCCTTTAACTTGTATCTATCATTTAATTTTATCGTGACAGTATAGCTATGCTTTCCTTTATTTAGTCATGTCAGTTCTACCAATTCCCACATTAATGACTTAATACTTGCTAATATTGATTTATTCATACCAAGTCAACAGTTCACTAAAAGATCTAACTCTCCAAAATGGTTTGACAGCAACTGTGCCAGAGCAAGGGTCCAACAGTCATTGGCAAATAACTCTTACTTAAAATCACAAACATCTGAATCACTCTTTCAATTTAAAATTGCTAGAAACCATGCAAAAGCTGTAATAAATCTCGCTAAATCAAACATTATTCAAAATCAAGCATCAGAACTACTTACCAACCCTAATGACAATACAATATTCTCGTCAACTCTCATTTCTTTCAATAATAATTTAAACAAGTCATCTTCCTTTCCCCCACCAAGATCTTCAAATGGAAACATTACAAATGACCCGCATGGGAAGACTAATACCTTTGCCAATACATTTGCCAAAAATTCTACCATTGAGGTTGTCGACCAGAACGTCCCAGTACTAGAACTTGACTCTCCCGAAATTGTTCCACTTAAAATACAAACTAGATACGATCATAGTCAATTTACCAACCAACAAAGCAACAGGCCCAGATTGAATTCCTCCAATTGTTTTGAGAAAGTGTTTCCCAGAACTTGCCTCTGTTCTAGTTAAATTACTCAGATTGTGCGTGCGTACTTATTCAGTCCCTAATTCATGGAAAGAAACCAATATTCACCCAATTCCATTACAAGGATGTTCCTCTGACCCCTCTGATTACAGACCAATAGCTATCACATCTGCCCTTGGTAAAGTATTTGAAATTGTAATTACTAAGCACATAGTTAAACACCTTGAATCCAACAACTTAATTAGTGATAGACAATATGGTTTTCGCCACGAAAGATCAACATTGACATACTTAGTCTCCTGACTCATACCATCCGCCAATCAATTGACCAACATGGAGAAACTCATCCAGTAGCCCTTGATATTTCTAAAGCTTTCGACAGACTGTTGCACCGTTCCCTACTGTCCAAACTCCCTTGCTATGGACTAACGTCTTTTGTCCCTTTGATTTCCTCATATCTCAGTGACAGAAAAATAAATGTAAAAGTAGATGATGTATATTCCAATCTCCACTCAATTAATGCCGGCATGCCACAAGTATCAGTCCTGGTGCCAACCCTGTTCCTAGTTCATATTAATGATCTCTTATTACCTGCCACCCACAATCCCACCCATACACTTCACAGTTCATTCACACTCAGACACACATTTTCAAAGTTAAATATCTCAAACTCTCAACTCAGTATAGCCATCTCCATTAATCAAGACTTACCTAAGATCAATGAATGGGGACAAAACAACCTTGTCTCATTTAATGCTAGTAAAACTAAATATATACAATTTACGAATAGACAGATATTGCCAGATTCGTATATTACCTCCAGTGCTCCTAATATTACCATCTCCAGAAGTATTGAAATTCTCGGTGTCTCAACAATGCCCTCAGCTGGACCTCTCATGTCAAATCACTTGCTAAAACCGCCTCAAAGAAACTTGGATGATTGTACAGAGTCCGTAACTTCTTCACTGACGAGCAGTTAGCTATAATTTATAAGAGTCATTGGTAGTGCTCTGGAATAGAATATTGCTCACCCTTGGGGAATGGATGTGGAGAGGTTGCACTGAAACAACTAGACAAATTTCAGAACAAAGTTGTTTTAATTATTAATAAACCTGCTATTATAAACTACCTTCCTAACAAGTAAGAAGGAATGTTGCCTCCCTTGCATTATTTTACAGATATTTTTATGGTAAATGCTCAGATGAAGTTGTGTCCATGGTGCCACCTCTCCATGCCTTCCCTCGTGCTACACGGGCATCTGGTAGCGCTCATGACTGGAATGTCACACAGCCATATTGCAGGACTTCTGCCTATCAGAATTCTTTCATTCCCCGAACTGCATCTCTCTGGAACTCGCTTCCCTGGAGTTGTTTCCCCCAAAACTTCAGTCTACAGTTGTTTAAGTCCAACTGTTACAGATATTTTTGTGAACTGAGGACGCCAGTAATCTGGTGTATGTATTATTATATTATCTATTCATTTGTTTTTCCTTCCTCTGTTCTGTTATAAAAAAAAAAAAAAAACGTTTAAAAGTTCTACAGTTTTCTTCTCAGGATGTTTGTTAAGGAATCCTTCTCCATGGTCTTTCTTACTACCCTCAGATTTGCCTCTCCAATATATCAAATGTCCAGTACTTAATGCTTTATGCCTTTCACCAAATCAGGTTATTTCACATAGTTCGACAATATTCCATCTCATAGAAGAGAGTTCTTCAAACAATACTAACAGGTTAGCTTCCATTCTCATAGGCCTTACATTATAGGTGCAGATGGTAATTAGCCTATGGTGGCCAAACCCTTGGCCATGGAGATTCTTAGTACCCTCTAATCCTAATTACTTTGATCGCCACCGTAACGAAAAGTTTTTTTGCCGTTGGGTATTAGGGGGAGTTTCTTTTAATTGTCGGTTCATGGTTTTATTTGGGAGGAAAAACAGCCAATGTTACCGATCCTGGCTGCCCTGAGACTCAGATGGGGGAAGTGCTTTAGTCTGACTGCTGCTAGCAGGCTCTTCTAGCATGGGCTGCATCATTTTTGTCTGGCCCTGCTAGATTGAAACTGTATACTGGCCAGCTCCCCAGTGTGTGGCAGCACCCCATGAGCAGGCTCATCGGCACCCACAAAGGGGGTGGAGTATGAGGTGGCCTGGCCAACCTCCTCTATGCTCTCCTTGCACCTACCTTCGAAAAACCATCACCACTTTTTTGGCTGGACTCTGGCCCAATTGGGTCTCAGGAGAGGGGAGAATGGGCGCATTCACAAACTCAGAAGCTGCCAGTGATCACCAGGTATTTAAATAGGAACTCGGTCAACTACTCCCTGCTCACACAGCCATATATTTTCTAAAATCCCTCTCATCATATTTAGTAATGAAATTCTTCAGTGCTGTAATCATTGGTTATTATACTAGTTTTCTGTATATGATTTACTAGGTAAAATACTGCAGAACAGTTACTAGAATGCCCCTTACTAGAATGCTTAAAACGACAAGTGGTCTGTTAGTATTCATCATATTATCAGAAGTCTTGTAGGATGTTTAATTTGAAACGAATATCATATGGTTATCAAAGAGATTAATGTTTCATTTGGCAAATGCTGAAGAGAATGTACCGGCCAAATGTTATAAAAAAGGCGCGATTTATGAAACTGAAATTATGCGAAGATTAGCTGCCGACCGAAATCCAAAGTACCGATGTTTCCAAGAAGACAGCTGCCTTACTCCGCGCGGGCGTGTGCATACGAACTTTATCTGATTCCTGTAAATATTTTTCAGGCAAACGACTTCATGTTACTATTATATAGGGACAAAATATGTCTGAAAGTGTTATTAGATTTAAATCATACTAAAAGATATGGCTGGGAATGCAAGTAATCGCTTTTAAGCTTTGAGAAATACTTGTCCCAAAGTTAAGACGGTTAGTTTTGTTAGTTTAGTGCAGGGGTGGGGAACCTTTCTCCTATTAAGGGCCATTAGTATATTTTTAACATCATTCGCGGCCCATAAAAAATTATCAACTTAAAATCAACTGTAGCCCATTACATTATATATATATATATATATATATATATATATATATATATATATATATATATATATATATATAATGTAATGGGCTACAGTTGATATATATATATATATATATACATATATATACATATATATATATATAAATATATATATATATATATATATATATATATATATATATATATATATATATGTATATATATATATGTATATATATATATATATGTATATATATATATATATATATGTATATATATATATATATATATATATATATATATATGTATATATATATATGTATATATATATATATATATATATATATATATATATATATATATATATATATATATATATATATGTATGTATATATATATATATATATGTATGTATGTATATATAAATATATATATATATATATATATATATATATGTATGTATATATAAATACATATATATATATATATATATATATATATATATATATATATATATGTATGCTATGTATATATATATATATATATATATATATATATATATATATATATATATATATGTGTATGTATGTATATAGCAATACGTAAATTGAACGAAGTAC
>NC_136959.1:38282711-38324405 GCF_032717465.1 Coenobita brevimanus | reverse complement strand
GTCATGTGACATAGTATAGTGTGGTCGTGTGACAGAATGGTGTGGTCATGGGACATAGCATTGTTGTGGTGCCATGTGACACAGTATGCTGTGGTGTCATGTGACACAGTACGGTATGGTGTTATGTGACATACTATGGTGTGTCTTGTGACATAGCATGGTGTAGTGTCATGTGACTTAGTATGGTGTGTCATGTGATAGTACAGTGTGGTGTTATAAGGGACAGTATGGTGTGATGCCACGTGACGTAGTATGGTGTGGTGCTATGTGACAGAGTATGGTGTGGTATCATGTGACATTGTGCAGTATAGTATGGAGTCATGTGACACTAATATGGTGTTTCATGTGACATATAGTATGGTGTGGTGACATGTGACAAAATATGGTGTGGTGCCATGTGACAGAGTATGGTGTGGTATCATGTGACATTGTACAGTATAGGGTTGAGTCATGTAGACACAGCAATGGTGTTTCATGTGACACAGTATGGTGTGGTGTGGTTCCATGTGACACTTAGTATGGTGTGGTGCTACTTGGACATAGTATGGTGTGGTATCATGGTGTCATGTGACACTGTAGTATTGTGTGGTTTCATATGGACATAGTATGGTGCGGGTGTCATATGACACAGAATGGTGTGTGAGACATGTGACATAGTATGGTGTATCATGTGACATACGGTTGTTTGAGATGTGGTGCCATTTGGACATAGTATAGCGTGGTGCTAAGTGACATAATATGGTGTGGTGTCATGTGACATAATATGGTGTGGTGTCATGTGACATAATATGGTGTGGAGTCATGTGACATAGTATGGTGTGTAATGTGACACAATCTGGTATGGTGCCATGTGACACGGTATGGTGTGGTGCTAAGTGACACATAATATGATGTGGTGTCACAAGTGTGACATAGTATGGTGTGATGTCATGTGACTCAGTATAATGTGGTATCATGTGCCTGTGGTATGATGTGGTGTCTTGTGACATGGTATAGTCTGCGGTTACGTTACAAGGGTATGATATTGTGCCACGTAACACGATATAGTGTAATGTGATATGGCATGGTATGGTGTGGTGTCATGTGGCAGGAAATGTTACAGCGTCATGTGGCATGGTATATGTGTTTTTCATATAGGTGCGATGTGATGTGTTGTGGTGACGTGTGGTATGGTGCTGAGTGATGTGGCATTGTAAGTTGTGGTGTGATATAATCGTGGTGCACTGTGACAATGCAGTGAGATGTAGCGCAGTTTGGTGTGATGAGATGTCTCATATTGTGGTGTGGTGTGATGTAGTACAGTGTAGTGTGTTATGATGTAAATCTGGTGTTATGTGGAGCAAATGAGACAGCCCCAAGCTCCTCACCTTGGTGATTAAGTGACTGCTAATGACATCATTGAGACATCATCGTCAAGCATATCCACGAGACCGCCTTATTCCAAGATCAAGAGAATTACCAGGTCTCCTCAACCTTGTACAAAACATTCTCCCGTTGTGTGCAGTGACGACGTCACTCCACAGTTGCTAAGTATGCGTGGTTATTCTACAGCTCTTCCTTTTTTAACACATATGTCTATATTTGTATTCTGCTTGCAATATAAACAAGCATTTTAAAGACGAAGTAATTTCCGAAGCTAATGAGGTTCAAATTTCCTTTAGAAGTTTACTGTTATCAAAGAATATTATGTTGATTATAAAATTTTATAAAAATGACGAAGTGACATTTGAAGCTAAATTATCCACCACATGGTGTACATCTACATCCACATGTTGCACTACACATCCACCCATTTGGTGTAAACCTACGTCCACATGTTGCACTACATCACACCCACGGTGTAAACCTACGTCCACATGTTGCACTATCCCAGTGCTGCTGACGTCATAATCTGCGCTTGGGAAGACCTGGTAGTTCTCTTGATCTTGGCCTAAATATCCTCCATTTTGTGATGAAGACAGACGTCATTAGAGACCGATCCACCAACGAAGCTTCAAAAAGTCCCCAGTAATACCCTGTACACTCATGATTAGTAATCTCTGACAAGAGAGTTAGCGAAAGTCGTGGCCAGGCGCAGGCTACACAATCAGACACGTTCAACCATCGTACCTGAAAGGTTCAGTGCTACAGTGAACAATTTTCTAAGCATTACTGAAACACTTTTTGCTTCACTTTCATACATGTGTCCTTAATTAATCTCTATTATTTCACTGACCTTTTTATTGAGGGCAAGCCTTTAACCGAGCTGTAAAAGCATGCCTCATGTGTGGTCATAACACTGACCACTGCGCGACTCTGGTCAGAGATTAGTAATCATGAGTTTACCTTCCAAGTTATTTTTGTAAATAGGAAGGAAGATCGGAGGACAAAGTTCACCTCTTTCATCCTGCTTATTTTTGTTAGATAGAGAGAGAGAGAGAGAGAGAGAGAGAGAGAGAGAGAGAGAGAGACCATCCTAATCATCCTCCATATGCATCCTAGCTTCTAAAGTGATATATATATATATATATATATATATATATATATATATATATATATATATATATATATATATATATATATATATATATATATCTTTAATGACCTAGAGCAGCTTGTACTGGTGCACCCCTACCCGTATCCCCTGATCAGTGCCTTGGAGAGAGCCTCAAACTTTCTACTTGATCTCATCCTTTACAACTAATCCTTCTGCTTACACTGTTAATCTTTTCTCTCCCTTGGGCTCCTCCAATCACAACCTTATCACCTTAACCCGTCCTATTTCACTCCGGCACGGCTCTGTGGGACCTCTCTAAAGAAACGTCAAGTCTGTGGCACTCTTAGAGCTGCGGATTGGGAGGCCCTCAGGCAGCACTTCTTCCATTTTCCCCTGGAATGATTATTGCTTCCATGGCTGGAAGCCATCTGAGTGTGCCTTGCACATTACAGAGGTTATTCTCTCTGGGCATGGAAGCATACATTCCCTTTCTCTATATCCTTTGACTAATGCAAGAAAGCCATGGTTTAATCATGCTTGTTATATTACTGTCACGCAACAAGGCGAGGAGCTTATAAAAGGTACCGGAGCCAACTCACCCCTGAATCACATCTTTATAATACGTTTCTGCTCGGAATCGTGCTAAGTCTGTTCTTTGCTCTGCTAAAAATACTTTCATCCATGCTAAATGCTCTCTCAACTCCCCCAACTCAACTTCTCGCTTCTTCTGGCACCTTGCTGAAGAAACACTTTCTAACAACTGTACATCATCATCCTTCCCTCCTCTTTTCTACTCTTGATGGCTCTGTAGCTATTTCTTCTACTGATAAAGCAGATCTCTTCAAGCTCAGACTTTCTCCACTCAATTCCACCTTAGACGATTCCGGTGCTGTTCCTCCATCACTTCCCCCTCTGACTTCCTCATGGCTGATGGATTAGAATTTCTTCAGCTGATGTATTTTCTGCCAGTCACATGCCTCCAGTACTAACAAAGCATATGGGCCTGATGGAGTCCCTCCATTGTTCTCAAGAACTATGTTTCTGTGCTTACACCCTGCCTGGGCAAACTCTTTCGCCTTTGTCTATCAACTTGTACCGTTCCTTCTTGCTGGAAGTTTGCTCTTATTCAGCCAGTCCCAAAGAAGGGTGACCATTCCCAAGCCTCTAACTATCGTCCAATTGCTTTAACATCCTGTATCTCAAAAGTTTTTGAGACAGTTTTTAATAGAAAAATTTTAAAGCATCTTTCCTATCACAACCTTCTTTCTGATCGTCAGTATGGGTTCCGTCAGGGACGCTCCACTGGGGATCTTCTCACCTATCTTTCAGACTCCTGGTCATCCTTCTTTCGGGACTTTGGCGAAAGCTTTGCCACTGCACTTGACATTTCAAAGGCTTTCGATCGAGTCTGGCATAAATCTTTAATTTCCAAACTGCCCTCCTACGGTTTCTATCCTTCTATCTGTGCCTTCATCCCTAGCTTCCTTTCTGATCGTTCTATAGCCGCAGTTGTAGGCGGCCATCGTTCTTCTTCCAAATCTATCAACAGTGGTGTTCCTCAGGGCTCTGTCCTATCACGAACTCTCTTCCTTTTGTTTATCAATGACCTTCTAAGCTTTACATCTAACCCTATCTGCTCATACACTGATGACTCCACTCTTCACCTTTCCATTTGGTTCCCGCAATGCCCATCTCAGCAGTTACTTCAACAAACAAGGGATGAGGCTATGGCACACCTAATGTCTGACTTGGCTTGTATCTCCGACCGGGGCAAAAATAATCTTGTTGTTTTTAGTGCATCAAAAACTCAGTTCTTACACCTATCAACCCGACAAAATCTTCCACAGGTGAATCCACTAATGTTTAATAATATTCAGCTTAATCCTGCATCATCCCTGGACGTGCTTGGGGTTTCATTTACTTGGTACTTATCTTGGAAAGATCACATTACATCACTTGTAAAATCTACTTCCAAGAGAGTTGGTGTGCTAAGCCGACTCCAATCCTTCTTTACCCCTGCACAATTGTTGACTCTATACAGGGGTGTTATCCATCCCTGTGTGGAGTACAACTCTCATGTGTGGATAGTTTCCACACATACAGCTCTTGTCAATAAGGTGGAGTCAAAAGCTTTATGTCTCACTAACTCTCCTCCTCTTACTGACTCCCTTCAATCTCTGTCTCTTCGCCGCACTGTTGCATCTTTATCTCTTTTCTGTCGCTACTTCAATGGTCACTGCTCCTCTGAACTGTCTGCACGCATTCCTCCACCTCCATGATGGGCGCATAGCACCTGTCTAGCAGCAAACTCTCATTCCTTTTTTGTTCAACTCTCTAATGCAAGAGTTAATCGTTATTCCCAGTCCTCCATTTATGCAACAGGTCAGCTCTGGAACTGTCTCCCTCTGTCTGTATTTCCTGCTTCCTATGATCTCCAGTCTTTCAAACGCAGTGTGTCCAGGCATCTCGAAATGAACGGATCTTGAATTTGGCTATCTCTTGTATTTTGTTTTTTTCTTGGAGGGAACACTTATTGCGGGCTCGTGGCCATTGGCTCCTTCCTCACTTAAAGAAGTATATATATATATATATATATATCATCCACTCACTTGATGTAGTGCTGCCTACTTCCTTAGCTTTTATCATTCTTTTTCTGTACCTGCCCTCCTCTCTTCCTATTTCTTCTATCTTTCCTGTCACTTCTTATTCCTTTTCTTTCCTTTACAGGTGGGTTTACATTGAGTTGCAAGCCAAATGGTTTCCTGTAAGCCAAGAAACATTTACAACGCTGGGTGGTAACCATATAACCAAACCATACATGCTCCCTACGTGTCAACAAGTGGGTTGGTGGAGGGTTGGTGTTCTTCCCTGGAAAACAACTTACTCAGTATCAAAAGGCCACCCTTTCCAGGATTATGGTGTCTGGCAATAGATAGAGATAGATAGATATATAAAATGGTCTTTTTGTCACGAGCTTTGCGAAATATGATTATCTTAGTTTTAGTTTCCATTCCGTTACTGCCCCTATAATCAGCAATTCTCAAAGGTATAATATATATCTGTATATCTATCTATCTATTGCCAGATGCCTCAATCCCGTTTGGGGTGGGCACAAACAAATCGCCTCCGAAAATTTTGTGCCGTCACTTCTCACGCAATTGCCAAAATTTTTGTTTGGCACTTTGCTGACACTTCCTGGAATTACCCCAACCTAATGTAAAATGGTTTAGGTAGATACCTATTACCGTTTTCGTGAAAGACTTGAACAAACTCAAAGAGAGACACACACATATATAGCAATTTCCAAAAAATTCACTCCGTCGCGTCACACGCGATCGGCAATTTTTCCTTTTATTTTCATATTTTTTTTACACTCCCTGGACTTACCCCAACTGAATGCAAAAACAGTTAGGTAGATATTCCTCCACCCAGTGTATACTGAATCACATACCTGTCAACCTTTCACGGTAATGCTTTTATTCATTCGTTTAACCAGTGCTGGGTACAAGTTTAAACACCTTTTATTTAAGGATTCGTATTGAGATCGAGGCTAAAAATTCGCAGCAAAGGTTTGTCTAAATTTCTCTTATCGTTTTTCGTTGTTTTGAGTTTCCATTCTGTTAATTACTGTCTTAACTTTAAGCATTTTTTTTTTTTCTATTTCATGATATTTTTCCCTGGGAATGAGGTCTTTCACTAAATGAAACCACGAATTTATCTTGCTGTATTCTCTTGCTTACCTTTCCTTTCTCTTAGCCTCAGTTCTTCACTTCCTCGTCTTCCCTCTCTGTTGCTCTATATTCTTTTCTTTCTTACTCATTAATTTTCCCCTGCTTTCTAACAAGCTAATCTTGCTCATCACGTAACAACCGCACATCAAGAGTCACCATTCCAGCCCCCTTACGTCACCACAATATCATACCGTATCACATAAACAAGATACCGTATGTTAAGTTGCCATAACATGGGCAACCTGGGGCCCGCGGTCCACAGGCTGCCCGGCTGCAGCCTCTGTGCAGGCCGCAGAACCGTAAGACATTTGCACAGTTTTTTGGCAGCAACCCAAAGAAGATGTGCGCAACTGGACGTTTTTGGTTCTGACATATCATATTTGGTACTTTAAGCTATCATAAACACATCCGCCACTTCGCTCACTAAATTTGCCACTGAATGGGTTTTTATGATAATAAAGTTATTGGGATGCCAAACATAACTTATAGCAGACAACTGTCAAACGATAAATACTCACATCTCACTGCTTTTATAAGGCCAGAATATTACCCAGTTTCGCAGCTTGGATTTATATGAACAGCTTTTCTCGCAGATGAAGTTTATCACGCTCAGTCAAAGGTCTCAGCTCAAAGGAGATGATGATCGTCATAAACATTTTGCCTCTTTTTCCCACCATATGGTGGGATGGGAGCGGGTACAGAAATCTAGGAAAAGAAAATATGCTAGTGGAAGAACTAATCAGCAACATGCCCCGCGAAATGGGACACACATCCATTCATTCGCCATTCAACTATCCGAAACCTTGGCACCACTTTACTGTACACGTGTCCAAGCATAGCTTTATAATAAATTCCCAGGCAGAGTAAATCAGACAACATCAATTTAAGAAAAAAAAAAAAAAGCTGTGTTTAGTCCTTGCCATTCAACAATTTATTAAATATTTCAGAGTTGCGTTATCAGTAATTATTCAAAGTTTGACCTAATTATCATAAACATCCAAAACCCAAGTGTTCCCCTCCGTCCTCCCCTCCCCCCATGAAAAAATATTGAAGGCAGTGTGATATATCTTCATTAGCTTTTGGTTTTAGTGTGAATCATGGGAAAATTACCGGTGTACCTTTCCATAACATTTGATTCCGTTGCGAGGATGTTTGTATCACAATGCAAGGATAGGATTTCGTTGACAGTGCATCGCAGTGCCAATAAAAAGTTAAAAAATACAATAGATTTTCTTTATTATTGTGTAATATTATGTATAAACGTATTTATCATGTTATGACAGTGGCTGCTTCAGCAGACAGCAAAATAGTTTATATTTACTTTGACCTAGAAGGTAGCAAAAATATCTTTTAAATGATGTCAAAGCGAACTGGCTTGCAAATTGATACCAAATTCGTAATTCGGCCCCCCAACTCAGGCTGGCTACCTATGCCTACCTTGCAGGTTTATTTGGTTTCAGTCACCGGTTCTGACTCTGTCTTTCCCGTTTGCCCTATCTTTTCTGTCTCTTTATCCGGTACCTTTATCACAATTCTGCTTTTCTCTCCTTTTCTCTTTTTCGCTATTTCCTCACTTTTCGAATCTTCAATCTTTATGGGTCTTTTTAGAGCTCACTTCCAATGATCTCCTTCTACTTTTTCCTTTCGTCATATCTTCCTTTGTCAAATCACTTTATGAATGTATTCTTGTCTTTCCATCCTGCCTATTGGAATGCATGTCCTATTCTGAGGACCTCTATTTTTATTTTTCGCCTCTTTTACTGCTTCCCTTTCCCTCCCTTCCTTTCCTTCATGCCTACATACTTTCCTGCCTTTCTGTATGCCACTCCACCCCGTCTCTCCTAGGATGAACGGCTCAAATTTCTCCCTCAGTATTATCCCCATCTCTCATCTCTCTTTTTCCCCTGAGCCTCCACATTCTCCCTCCACCCCACACATTTATCTTGCACACGACACGTTTTACATGCACGGTCTTGAAAACTTCTTTCTTCTGACATTTTATTTTCGCACTTGTTTTTCTGGCTTCCCATCCTCCTCCACGGCCTTACCTACTCTGCCTCACACCATGCCTTATCTCCTTTCCTCACTTCCTTATCCTCCTGCCCCACTTTGTGTCATTCCTTTCAACCTACTCCTCCTGTCATAAGTCTTTGCTGTGTCCTCTAGAGACTTCTTACTTCACCTCTCTCTTTTCTTCTCTCCTGCCTCACTTCTACCCAAGCCCCTGCCTCCCCCAGTACGCTTGGGTGTAACGTTATTTGCCGACTCCATCAGCACTCTCCGTCCGGTAATGCTTCATCTCAACTTGTTATCTTCTCACACGTCTCAGATGCACCCTCTCAGTGCCTGACTCCACACTCTGCTAACTTAGTAGAGTACAAGGGAACGGACATCATGACAGGAGCAGGTGTCGATCAAGTGCGATGTCATATATTCTGCTGACGCACTGGTAAGTTATCTTCTTTTCCATTAACTACTCAATGTTTTTCCTTCATAAAAGTATTTGACTGTCCTCCTAAGTAAATGAACAAAGAAAGTACCGATAAGGCCATTAGCATTTTTTTTTTTTTTTTTTTTTTTTTGAGGGGAGGCAGTTACAAAAATCACATTGTCAGTATAAGCGTGCGTCCACACGTGCTCTCGAACATGTGTTGGCAACACTGCAGGCAACATGTTCAGGAACATGTTTGCAGTAGTATTTGGACAGATTATGCAAACATGTTTCAGTGCAGCTTCGAACACTGGCAGCAGAGGCAATGGAATAAGTGTGTCCATACCAGGCAGCTGAGACTTCATCATGATGGTGCCAACATGATCTGGACGCTGCTGTTCCCAACATGTTTGCAGCGTGTTCGTTCCTGTGTTGCTTACATGTTGCCAGCACTTGTTCGAGCACACTCGTGGACGCGCCCTTAATTTAACAAGGTGCTGCGCCTGACGTGGATGGACAATTTGTTGACAATGAAAACTGGTTCTCCAGAGTCACCTTCCAGTAAACCAGAGACCCTGACCTTAGTTTTTTCGCTGAATGTCTTAGCATCATAAATACCGACACTGCTCCTGCAGGTACTAACAAACATTGGTATCTGAATTTCTCCACATCTAAATGCATTAAAGCTGTCGACAAAAGTCCGTAAGCGACAGTCCACGAGAGGTTCAATGGGTGATGCAGCAGGTAATGCCCAACACACCCAATATATGGCGCCACCATATGTTATCCTTTACCCTCTCCATCTGCATTTTTCCGCATTCCATTTTTCATCCTCACTTCTTTCTATCTTCCTCTCGTTTCTCCCTTCCTCTCTCTCTCTCTCTCTCTCTCTCTCTCTCTCTCTCTCTCTCTCTCTCTCTCTCTCTCTCTCTCTCTCTCTCTCTCGTTGAACTGTGTTTTAGTTGCCTGAGTCTGACATCGATTTATTTTACTAATCCGACAAAACGCCTTTAAGTTACGCAAAAATAAATAAATAAATAAATAAGGCTATCATACCAGAGTGAAAGCGACTAGAACAACCGCTGGTGTGGAAGTATGTGGAGCACAAATGCACACTGTTTCATAAATGCCCCGAGATTTAGTATTTTGTTGCAAACCTACTTGTACGTAGGTAGGAAGTAAAAGAATATATGTTTGATTACAAATTTGCAACAGTGCTCCTTCACGCTATAATAACCAAGAGTCTGACCATAATCACCCACATTAGTATCCAAACCATTTAGATTCAAATATTGTTCTAATACATTCAGCGTACAAAACTTGTAAACAGCCGCTGACCCAACTGTTATAAGAAAACTCAAATTATGAAGACGACCTTTATCATTCAACCTGTTGTTAACGTTGCCTCAGGCTCATCTGAACATGAACATGTTGGATTTCAGTATGATATTCCTTTACCTACAGTCAAACATCCTCCTTTAGAGGAACAGGGAAGGATTTGAGGGGCGATTGTATGTGAAGGTGTTCTTCTCCACCTCCATTAATCAGAATAAATGAATAGTTCAAGGAAATCTCAAACTTTATTTAACGGACCATCTTTTTTTTTTTTTTTCTCTCCCAGAAAATACTTTGCTCTTCTCAGTGCCAAAGTTTGGCGCACGGTGTAAGACCGTCCTCTTTCTCTTCTTTTGCAATTCAACACTTATTTTTACAAGGTTATTTTTCCGTCATGTTGCTTCAAACTTTAAGCTCTGCAGAACTCTTTCTTTCAGGAAGAGGTATTTCAGGAAAGTCACACTCTCCCCACAGACATATCAGTGATCACATGTAGCCTACTTTTTGATGGGAAAAACATGATTTTTATTCTTAATGGAAAAAGAAGGAACCAAAAGATGAAAGCCCACTTAGTCGTTCTTTGCAAGAGACAAAAATAATCAAGATCAATTTTGATTATACTGAGTCTAAACACATTACGTTTAAAGGAGAGAGAGAGAGAGAGAGAGAGAGAGAGAGAGAGAGAGAGAGAGAGAGAGAGAGAGAGAGAGAGAGAGAGATGGGGAGGGGTGAGTCTAGGGAGAAAAGAGAAAGGTTTGGAAGAAAGATGAGGAATGTGTGATAGAGCTGAGAGAGGCATGGTTAAATCACCCTGTGAAGAAAAGTTGGTAAGTGGATTGTGCCAAAGAGATTAAAGAGATTAGACTGAAGTAGGGAAATGAAATCTGCCAGGAAGAGTTACTCGGAAAGGAAAGTGGAGTGGGTTGAGTGGTGTTGGTAACGAATCTTAAGAAAAGAAACTGGATTCTCGGATGGGAAGATAGTTTATTGAAAGGACACGAGCACGGTAGAGCAAAATATGATAATGGGACAATTAATTGCATCTGATGGTTGATTTGCTTTGATTAATTTATTACGCCTGAAGGGAACAAACCTGTTACAGTGACATGTGGCCATATGTGAGGTGAGTACAGGGGAACTCGTGCCACGTAGGACACGCTGTCTAGTTAAAACAAATTAACACCCACCAAAGTGTGGATGACGCATGAGAATATCATCTAGGTTATCATCTTCCAACAGATGTTTACAAGTGTCCACTAATGTGAGTCCGTGTGGTATTAAATCAGAGATAAGTGGACATTGCAGGCAATAATTGTCAAGGGTGTTGGCATTGGGTGCGTCACACAGCTTACAGGAGGAGAAATGAGGTGCGTTGCCCGCCCCAGCCACCTGCCACACAGGTCAGCAGCCCAGACTGAGGCAGGCACACACCACGTTATGTCGACGAACCACAAGACCACTGCAACGATATATATGGGGACGAGAGAGAAAGTGGTCATAATGTTGGACAGACACACTGTGAGCCCTCTCAGCATTTCTACGGTGGAGAATAGGGGAGCGGGCTGCCCTGTGTATTATCTGCTTGTAGCAAATGGAGGAGGCATTAGTAGCATTCACAGCGGGTGGATCCAGTCCAGAGGCAGTCCTAGCAATAAGGTCAGCGGTGTTGTTGGCTGTGAGACCAATATGAGAAGGAATCCACAGAAAGTGCACCACCAGCAAACGATCGTGGACAGTGGCCAATTGACGGAGTATCTGCATAACAAGGTGTTGATATGCAGGCCTGAGAGAGGAGAGGGCATGAAGGACCGGCTGTGAGTCACAGATGATCAAGCCGCTGTTGTTCGTCCATATTAATAAAGTAACTGCATCCAGGAGTCCATGTAGTTCGCAATACTTAGAGCTCAACGAGGTTGGCAGTCGACGGCCCAACCAGCCCCCTTGAGGTGAGTCCAGACTTAGGGAAAATACAGCACAGCCAGCGCTGCCATCCTTCTGCAGGGAGCCATCAGCGTAGATATGGTGGGCTGAAGAGAGGGAAGATGACAGCCTGGCGATGGTCTCCAAAGCTAGCTGTTTTTGAAGCTGAGGCAGGTCAGTCTTGGAGGCTGTATGAGACACCAGGCACAGGGGTCTGCCAAGGTGGAATGCCATAGTCCACCTCCTCAGCAAGCAATGGTACATTGATGATTAGCCATCGGACGTTTGAACAAACAGTATTAACTAGTGTGCAGCCACCACTGCAAAGCAGAGGCCTTGGTGCAGTGAGATCAAGAGAAGTCCGAATGATGAGTAGTGGGAAGAAAGGTGAGGATAATGCAGGCACTTAACACTGAACTATGTAACCATGGAGTATATTCTCTCAGCAAGTGGTGGAAGGCTGAGTTCAAGCTGCATGTTGACAATTTTGGTTGAGCCAGAGCAGCCCAGGATGAATCTCATTACTGGGTTTTGGAACTTCTCAAGAGGTTGTAAGGCTGTTCTGGAAAGTTGACAAAGAGCAGGGGAGAGATAATCAACAACTGATCGAATGAACGCTATGTATATGGTTTGTGCTACAGAAATAGACACCTCGGCAGCATAATTGGTGAGCCTCTGGAGAGGTTTTAGGCACTGCTGTAGCCGGGTCAGCAGATCCTGACCAATTGGATGCATGTATTGTCTTGCAGGAATAGAGGAGAAATCCGTACCAGCACCCCCAGATAAAGGTACTGAGTGCACAGAGGAATAACACAGTCCCTGACAGAGAATACAGGCAGTGTTCTTGCTGGATGGGAAGTGAAGATTCTACTCTTTTCTGGAAAGATAATGAGTCCACATTTGGAAGCTGACTTGTGAAACAAGTGAAGGAAATGTCGCAGATCTGCAGGGGAATTTGAGTGAATGCAGATGTCATCAACATAGCAAGTAATTGTGGTTCCAGGGATGTCAGGAAAGAGGGTGAGTAGACGATGTATTAGGATATTAAACAAAAAAGGACTAAGGACACCACCTTGTGGAGCGCCAAGCTCGAAATCCTTAGCAGTGCTGTATGCGCCCTTAAAAAGAACATGAGAGGACCTATTAGTCATGTAACCACGTATCCATCGCAGCAGGTTTGCCTTGACTCCAAAATCCACTAGCTGGTCAAGGATGATGTCTCTGTTGGCGACATCAAATGCACTCTTTAAATCAATGAAGGCCACTACACTGGTGGGGGATAGGAGGATGTATAGCTCCATGAGACAGTGATGTGTCCCTCGCTGTGGTAAAAAAAACGTACAGTCAGGGTGAGAGCTTGTCCTGCAGCCTAAACAAGAGTCTTGTGAGGAGGATGCATTCTAGTATTTTACTGAAGCAGGAAGTGAGGGAAACAGGTCGGAATTTATCAGTGCCAGGTTTAGGAATAGGCATGAATGTACTGCAGGTCTAGGCTCGTGGCACGTATCCCAGACGGATGCAAAGGTTGAACAGCTGGAGAAGGGGATCACCAGGAACTTTCAGGAGGATACGGAGGACAGAAAAAGTGATACCATCATCACCTGGAGCCGTTACCCTACCCCTGGCGAGGGCCTGTCACAATTCATCATCAGTTATAGCCACACCATTCTCATCGTCTGTCAGTAAAGCTGTGGTGAGACAGAGTGCAGGAAAGTTTTTCTGGGTAGAAAGCGCACCCTGTATGTGTGCTGGAAGGGTGCAAGCCCATGACTGTGCAGACCAGGCATCTAAAAGATGCTGTGCGTACTGTGCTGGACTGTGGTGGAGGACACTAGGGGGCTTCTTCTTAACAACTTTGTTGATAAGGTGGCACATGGAACCAACAGTCGTTTAATGGTTGATGCTAACGGTAAGTTTATGCCACAAATCAGTATAAACGTAGTACTGGAGAGCAACTAGATCATCCTTCGACAATCGATACCAATGGAGACTCTCGGGAGAAGGTCGTCATTGAAAGACAAGACCGTCTTCCACCACATTCCTCTCTGTCTGAGCAATGCGATTATCCAGAGTCCAGGTATGGGCATTACAATGGCGCGTAATGTGTGGCCTGCTGATATAATGGGTGTAGAAGTCATGCGTGGAGCTTAGTGATGAATACAACTTTTCAAGACGTTGAAGGTTGAACGTGGGAAGAAGGTTGGTCATTTAGGAGATGTATGTAGAGCAGTACTTGGGTGGGATTGGAATGCAAGTGCGTCTGTGTACAGGAGAAGTTGTAACAGAGAGGGAATAATGAAGGCCGAGAACAATGTGATCAGAGAGGAGAGCAGGGATAGATGAACACCTGACCCAGGACACCACGAGGCCGGATGTAAGGACGTGATCTAGTGTGCCTCCTTGAGAGTGTGTGGTCCCACCGGTGTCTCAGTGGGTGGCCGTGATCTAGTGTGCCTCCTCGAGAGTGTGTGGCCCCACTGGTGTCCCAGCGGGTGAGCTGATTACGACGAATATACTCAAGAAGTTTAGTCCCGTTATGGTTAACGGTGGCAGAAAGGTCCCCCAAAACAGGGTGTCGGGCATTATAATCCACCATGTATATCATGTCATGGATGGTGGGAGCTGGGAGAGCAGCTGTATTCAACCTGCCTGGTGCAGAGTGCACGTTGCACAAACGAACTGTGCCGCTTCCAATGGTAACCTCAAGCTCAAGAAGCTGGAAGGTTGTCTCGTCATCTACAGAGCTTTGGAGGAAACGGTGCTGGATGGAGGAGTGGACATATGTGACAAGTCCATTCCTAACTCAATGGACGTAAGAAACATAACCACTGAGAGTGGGTGCCTCTACCCTCAGTAGCACACGACCAACAAAGGATTCCTGAATGAATGTAATATCCGGATGGCGACTGTATACATGTCCTTTGAGTGCAGTAAGTTTAGACCAGTCAGCAACACCACAGGCATTCCAAGAGATGAAATGCAGTTGTGCCATGTTACCGAACTTTGCCATGACGTTTGTGGAGGCCAGATGAGGGAGGGGTGGTGGCATGAGAAATGCTACGTGGCGTGCCACGAGGGGAAGACTCCCTGGGGGGAGCATTCAGTCATCCAATGGGAGTGACAATGGAGTCCAGCTTTTCCGTAAGGATGGTGACAGGCGTAATGATGACTTGTGATTCAATCAGTGAATCTAATGTTGCCTCAAATGTGGCTTGCATGCTAACCAAGCCATCAATGTGGGCTTCTACTGCATCGAAACGAGCCGTAAGTGAGCTAATCTGAGTCCTGGGAGTGGCAACAGCATTGCGAAGTTCAGTGACTGCAGCTGAATTCAAACCAACAGTGGAGGCAAGGGGAGTGGCAGTGCAGAGTGGTGGTGGTGGTGACGCTAGTGGAGTCCCACCCTTGGCAACGGGGGCAGGGTTAACCCAGCATCTAGTGCAGCCATGCCAAACGTTAACTCCTTTTTGATGACACTGGGGACATTTCCAGTGCAAGATATCTGGAGGTGGTGGGTTGGGTTGCATCGAGGCTGTATCAAAAGCAGGTGGAGGGGGTCAGTGAGGACACGTCCGAAAGTCGTGTTGGCCAGAGCACCATGCACACCATTCTGGCGCAGAGTAATACCGGGAGATGTGACCAATGCCCAAGCATTGAAAGCACCATGATTGCTCGTCCTTCATCTTGTGAAACTCACAAGATGGGAGGCAGAGAAGGAAGCTGAAGGTGACAGTTGGTGGCAGCCGGTTGATAGGAGTGCCATTCTGGTGGAAACGTCGGGCTGAGTAGATACCTGGCAGCTCCTTGGCCAAGTTGGGATGAGTACAGACAGGATAACGTGATAACGTGTAAGGAGGAAACATGCAGGGCCTCTCAGGTGAGTCTTGAATTTCCAAAGAAAGGGATAGGAACTCTCCTTTAGTTACGCTATATACGATGTCCCTATGACATCTAGAGATGTAGACAAAACGGGAAGTGATTGCAGACATCTTGACCTCTGCTTGGGTGCGGTCAAGGTGAAAAGCACGGTTGACCTCAGACAACGATCAAAGTTTGATGTCCACAGTTGGGTTGTCTTTGAATAAAACCTTGATGTAGTCAGCCCTGGGTGCGAATGCCATAGGCATAGAGGCAGGGAGCAATAGCGAAACTTGGAGGGATTGAACAAGCTGCGGGGGGAGAGGAGTGTTTGATCCAAGGGCGGTTTCCCTCTGCAGAGGACCAGAAGTCTCTTGCCACTTGGAGGATTTGGCAGCAGGGGATGAAGGTTCACTGTTGCTGTCCGAGGTGTTATGTATGGTGTTCTTGGCAGAGGAAGATGCCTGGCCGACAAGGTGAGATGCGGCAGGTACAGATAGTGTTAGTTCCGTAGCTACTGCCTCAGCTAGCGAGACATTGCTATTACTTTGTGGTAGCTGTGGCCAGTCACTCTGAGTCATCTCATCCTCGTCACTCAGCGCCAGGTCAGCTTCAAGGTCCTCGAGGGTGGCAGGGCCCAAGCGCTCCATGTTGCACACCTAGGCAGGTAGCAGGGTGAGCGGGACGTCAACTTCACCAGTACGACAGAACAGACCAATGGTAGCAGAGGAAGTCCATGACGTCACACAGGTCGTACTGCGCTTGAGCAGAAACGAGAAAACCGGACCAGGGGGGAGGCCCGTCTGCTGTACTGAATTTTCCCCCAAAACTACAGGGTAAATCCAAACACCCTAAAAACACAATCAATGGTGAAATAAGCACTAAACCTTTATATTGCTCCCTGCAATGACAGAAGGGTGTTGGAAGGCAAGGACCAGTGGAAAAACCAGGCATATGAGCCACACACAGCAATGATTTGTTTATGTCCGGCCCTCTGGTGGCGAAATCGCATCTGATGGTGGTAAGTGGTGGCGACCATCTTCCACTCACTTGATGAAGTTCTGACCACTTCTTTCTTTACCAGTATCATTATTTTTCTGTGTGTTTCCTCCTTGCTTCCTACGTATCCCATCCTTTCCGCCCCTTTTTATCACTCATCTTTCCACTTCAGGTGGTTTTACACTAATGACAAGCCTATTGGTTTCCTGTAGTTCAGGAAACCGTTTACAACTCTGGGTGGTGATTATATAACTAAATTACGGGGTGATGTGGACCCCTGTAAATTAGGTGGAGACGTTAATGCTGCGTCCATCCAGGAGCCAAACCTCCACACACTCCTCCTTGCCTGGCAATTCACTGTGGCGGGGTGCTGTCTGCCACAGCGAAACATTGGTTCGATGCACGGGACTGCCCTGAACCGATCGTTTGCCTGTGACTAATGTGTTTGCTCGGCCAGACAGACCAGGTTACTCAACAGCAACAACACATTGTTTCTGAAGTTTTAAGCCAAAGATATCTAATGAACTGTTAAAAAGCATCTGGGTTAACGTTTGACAAGAAGAATCGAATGTGATGTAAAGCAGTGCTTCTCAACCTGTTTACATCAACGAACCCGTTGTGTTCACAAAAATAAACAGGGTCCTGGACCAGGGGTTTCCAACACTGAGTAAATTTATGCCAAGATTATGGTAATTCTTTTCGTGTTCAATGAGGCAATGTATAGAGGAATAATATTGGTACAGCCTTAAATGTAGTCTCGTGTACATTTCCATATTCAAACAGAGTGAGGATATCTGAAGCAAGGAACATTATTTCTTTGGAAGCATGAATCGGAATATTAATAAAGCTCCAAGTAATATATTACCCTTCGTATTTCGTGAAAAGTGTACACACACACACACACACGCACACACACACACACACACAGAGCAGAAAGTGCAGGGCGGTAATTGCAACATAGTTATGCAAATACATGGAGGTTAGTGGAGTGTTAAAAACTAATTCTCGTCCCATTCAATCGCCTTTTTTAGATGTAGCGATTACTTGGGCGAATTCGATCTGCCCCACCCCAGATTTACTGTTATATCTATACAATATTACATTGTATTATCCTTGCTAGTTTACAAGCCTACAATGTTTTTCTTATTATGTAATCCTGCTGCAATATCTTTCAGGTCATCAGTTACGGAAATACTAGCCATGTGGGGTAAAGGGTCGTGGAAGATATGGAAAACTGAACAAGGGCATAAAGGAGCCTGAACCCCTTGGTTAGACCTACAGTTTGACATCCCCTCGCCGTTTTCATTTGTTACTGTGGATAATTTAAAATACTTTCTACAGTTACTTTCAACTGTATTCAAGTATCCTACCTTCGCACAGGGTTCTTGGGACAAGGCGTTTGCCAGCACTGTCCGAAAACTATGTTTACAGATTTTACCATCAGATAATTTTTTTGCGCAAATTGTAAGATGTAATACAATTTTTTGTTACAATGACAGAACAAAGGAAGGAAAACAAATGGATAAAAAAATCTATACACCAGAATAAAAGTGCCCTCTTTATAAAAAATCTTTAACAGTTGAAAGTGAACAGCTGCAGGTTGAAGTTTGGGGGGAAAACACTCCGGGGAAGCGAGTTTCAGAGATGCAGCTCGGGGAATAAAAGAATTCTGATAGGCAGAGGTTCTGCAATATGACAGTCTGACAGTTCAGTCGTGAGCACTACCAGATGCCCGTGTAGTGCTGGAGGGAAGGCTTGGAGAGGTGGCACATTGGATGCAACTTCCTCTGAGCATTTGCTATGCAAGTATCTGTAAATTAATGTAATGGAGGCAACATTCCTTCTTACTTGTAGGGGAGGTAGTTCATTTGTAATAGTAGGGTTATTAATACTGCTAACAACTTTCTTCTGAATTTTTATCAGTTGTTTTAGTGTAACCTCTCCACATCCACTCCACAAGGGTGAGCAATACTCCAGTGACAGCGTACAGTACATGACACTTGTATATTAAAGATATTTGCTTGTCGATAAAGAAGTTACGGACTCAGTACAATAATCCAAGTTTCTCTGAAGAGATTTTAGCAAGTGATCTAACATGAGATGTCCAGCTGATGGCACTGTTAAGTGAAACACCGAGAATTCCAATACTTTCAGAGATAGGAATATTAGTAGCATTAAAGGTCATATAGAAATCAGGGAATATTTGACTGTTAGTAAATTTGTATATATTTGGTTTTCCTAGCATTAAATGAAAATGTTATTTGTATCCATTCAGTGATATTAGATAGGCCTTGATTTATAGAGATTGCTGTCCTGAGTTGTTAAAGCTAATAAACTTTCGGAATGGGTGTTTAAGAGTGAATGAACTGTGAAATTTTATTCATCTGCATATTAATGACTGGGATTATGGGTGACAGATAAGAGATCATGCAAATGAATTAGGAATAGCGTTGGATACAAAACTGATCCTTGTGGCACGCCGCCAGTGGGAATAGGAATAGCCATCGTCTACTCTCATTTTGTTTATGAGAACTAAATACTCTCATATATCTAATAGTGATGAAGGTTAAATAAAAAAATCAGTTAACATTAATTCCAATATTCGATGCAGGTGAAAGAAACAAACAGAAAAAGAAATGGAAGCATGATAGGCAAACTGCGCTCATTTAGTAATTTTCCTCAGCCATTTCGAGGACCTCTCCTGGCAATTTCCTGGTCTCCATTAACGTCGCGGGACCTTGGTTGACAAAATATGATTAACTAACAGGTCCAAAATGGAATGAAAGAAAGAAAAACACGGCCGCCTGAAGAGGAATCCGGGAATAATACTGTAGAAAACTGCCGAGATAAAATGGTTTTGTGTGGGAGTCGAGATGCTAGAATCGAGTTGAGAAATAAGAGCGAAATGCTAGAGGAAAAAAGAGCTTTGTGGGAGAGTACGAGTGACAATAATCTGTACGATAGACGGAGACAGATGATAAGATAAACCCACAAGAGAAAACGAAAGAATTATATGGATGAATAAGAGATATAGAGGAGGAATAAGACATATACTGTAGAGGGGGGAGAGAGAGAGAGAGAAACGGACAGAGGACAGACGAGAAAACAAGAACAAAAGGATAGAAGAGAACAATACTGCACATCTTGAGGTAAGTGAAGAATATTTCTCGTGCTGTTTATCAGAGGCTGAAGTAAGGGGGAAGGGCATTGTAAGTCCATGCCGTAACCCATAGCCTTTGTGATTCTCTCTCTCTCTCTCTCTCTCTCTCTCTCTCTCTCTCTCAGTGCAGGCAGACTCTACCAGACAGGTTAGTATGACGAGTGATTAAGGATCTCCATGTCAGAAAAATATCCAAGTGAAATAATGTGTGTGTGTGTGTGTGTGTGTGTGTGTGTGTGTGTTATTTTTACGCCACCATAATCATCATCATCTAACATAGGGTCTTCAGTTTACATGGGTTAGGTCTACCTAGAGCAAGGCAGTTTGATCTGTTTGAGGACATAATTACCAAAGAGGTATATACCCATGGTACGTACAGTCTCCGCCCCTTCCCATATCATGAGCGATAGAAGGCTGTTTGCAAAACAATGTTGTCCCGCGAATCAACTACATCACTACTTCACTTGAGAGAGGGGAATTTTCATGGTCATAATTATCCCTGTTTGTCCCCTCTTACTAAGTTCAGAGATTATGTAGCCAGTGATCCATATACTACACATAAATATTATGTACAGATAACACATCCACACTCATATCTATCTATCTATCTATCTAGATATAGATAGATAGACAGATGGATAGATAGATAGATTGATAGATAGTTATGTATGTACGGCCGGCGGCATAAATTCGCCTTTGGCCTGCAGGTACGATATGACACAGAGTGTCTGGCAGTACTGTACGGAGGAGAGTTGACAAATAATGCAGTTTAATGTCTATGTTTAAGCTTAATGTTCGGAGGTATGCTCGGAACACAACATACTTTATATGCTGAGATGCCGAGGATAATAGTCTGAAATACAGAATGCAGTAAACTTATGCTGTGAACTACCGTATGAAAATATACTGCACAATACTCCCGGTGCTAATTCCCTTGTGGTTTCTCCCCTACCCCTCCCTCTGTCGCTTCCTGACACTCTTGTCCTCCCCCTGTACCTCTTTCCCTCCCCCAGCTTGTTATCCCTCCCCCTCCCTCTCTTTTTCCCATTTTTGCCTTTTCCCCGCATCGTCTCTCCTGCAAACTTTCTTGTTAAACATTCATTTTTTAAAAAGAAGTCTTTTGAACATCTTAAAGGACAGATGGACTAGGTATGACGAAAGTTATAGCAGATTAGAAGCAGCTATTGTGAAGGACGATGATTAAGATCTGACTGAATGGAAAGTACGAAGGATTAAAATAGCCTATAGGAATATATAAGCATCGTAGAGTTGCTTGAAACGAAATTACCTCATTCTTGTGCAGAAACACCAGGTGTTGTAAAAACACGCTACCAACGATTACGCTACCAGAGTTTAATGGGGAGCAAAATTTAAAATCCTTTTGGAACAATTTCAGATACTTAGTCCGTGACAGAAGAGATCTTTCCAAGGTTAGTTAATTATCCTATCTGTTAGGACAGGTCAAGGGCATGCCTCATAAGTAAATAAGTGAAGTACCTGTTCAAGAGAATAATTATGAGACGGCTCTGATTATCCTTAGACAGAATTATGAAAGTAAGAAGCAGACTCAGTTACCGAAGACTAATTAAATTGCTCATGCCTAGACATGATTTTGATTCTTTGCAAAACTTTCGAAATGCAGTGAGTTGTAATTTAAAAGCTTCTCGTACTTACGAAGATGTAAAAGCAACAGATTGGATGCTTTCTAGAACTGTATCCTTAAAACTAGTATCTAGAACCAAAAATGCATTGTGTGATAGGTACCAGAAAGATGAATTCTCCTGCGAGGAGACTGAGTATGGCTTAATGCAACTTTGCAAACATTTGCAAGGAACACTGCAGCCTGCTGAAAGCAAACCGAAGGTTGAAGTAACCAACTGGTTGTGAAACCCAAGTAAGTCTTAGTTATGCCTGTAAATAAAGAGGATGTTGACACTTTTATTTGCTCCTTAGAATCTGAAATTACCAAGGACAAAGAATGGACAAACGGATGATAATAAAGAGGTAAACTCTTTCATGGTAAAGGACAGGAGAGGCTGTGTATTTTGTTGCAAACATTCCACTGTATTTTGTCAAAATTATCCTGATTATGGCTCTTGAATAGTGAGGCTGAATGAACTGGGGTGTTGGATGGTTTGTTTGAATTCAGGACACACATTCATAGACTGCAAAAGTAGATTGGATCCTTGGTTCAAGTGCAAAAAAGGAAATCATCACAGTGTTCTGCGTCCAGGATGGTCAAGAATGAGGTTCCTAAACCTGCAAGCGTCAGTATGACTATTGCAAAATCAAATCGTCCAGCAACTATACCAGCTGCAGTACCAAATGCAGATGAGAAGGTAATGACAGAAATTAAGAGTGTATCAGCATGGTGCACAGAAAACCCCATTTCTGCTGATACTGCAAAAAAAATTAAAGTTACCCATCATAGGCAAAGTAAATCTAGCCATTACAGGGTTTTTAACTACTACGTTAGGTAGATCCTTAACACATTATCACCCAGTATCCTCAAAATAGGACGGAACTGGGCATTTTCAAAATCTAATAAAGAAGGGAATCCTGGGAAAGAGACCTATGAACTTCGCGACTATGAGCCGACAGGCGGAAGGCGGTACGCCTAGCACTCTTCCAGCAAAGTCCCTTGCACAGGAACTCTGGGAGCCAATAGGTTAAACACTGGCAAATCTATCAGTTTCTTTAACCTATTGACACCCAGTTTCCTCAAAATAGGACGAAACTGGGCATTTTCAAAATTTAATAAAGAAGTGAACCCCGGGGAAGGGACCTAAGAGCTTTGCGGCTATGAGCCGACAGGCGGAGGGCGGTACGCCTAGCACCCTTCCAGCAAAGTCCCTTGCACAGGAACTCAGGGAGCCAATGGGTTAAATTAATACAACTTGGCCAGTATAAATGCTGTATAACAGCAGCTGTACTGGACAAGATGGAAACTAATCTATTTATCATAGGAGTGAAGGAAACCCTGATCATGCAGAATACAGAGCCTGAGGATAAAGTTGGCTAAACAGAATGTGAAGTCAGATACTGTGGGTCCCATAAAAATGATCGTTGGGTCAGATTATTGTGGAAGATTCTTGAATAGGACTTTCAAGAAGAATATAGTACAGATGTTCAGGAGTCCAGAAGCTAGCCTTATTATGGGTCATTTTCCTTTTCCGAAGCAAGCCAGAGGAGAGGCCAAATTGGTAGACTCAGCCATTATTACCCCAAGAGAGTCATTCATGGGAGCTAGAACAGGTGCAGAATTAGAACCTATACAAATCAATGACTTACTGGAAGAGCAAACTGACCCTGTACACAAAATGTGGTACTTTCATAGTGTGGGAATACATCATGAAGAACCAAACCCTGAAGAGAAAATAACTATAGATATGTATGATCAGTTTGTGGAATTCAAAGATGGACAGTATTGAGTTTAATTACCATGGAAGCTAAACCATTTGGAGTTACCAACAAATTACTAGGCAGCTAAGGCTCAGTTAAATTCTCTTCTAGGAGAGTTGAGAGACAAATCAAAACATGTAACAATATACGATGATATTATAAAGGATCAAATGAAGAATAAAATTATTGAAGAAATAGAATTCCTTGTTAATCATAAAGATAGACATTATTTACCGTATCATCCTGTAAGCAAGGATTCAGTAACAACTCCCATAAAGATAGTTTTTAATTGAAATAGTAAAGCATCCAAAGGACTAGCTAGTTTAAACGACTGCCTATACTTTGGACCTACACTAACAGAGAAGTTTGGGAATATATTGTTAAGATTTAGAGGGAAATCTTATGCTTATACAGATGACATTACTAAGGTTTTTCTCAGAATAGGATTGAGAGAAGATGATAGGAAATTTACAAACTCCTTGTGGCCTCAAGACTCTCAAAATAAGGATAGTCCTTTGAAAACTTACTGATTTCGATTGGTGCTCTTTGGCTCTTGTGCTAGTTCTTTCCTACTAAGCAACACATTGAAGCATCATTTTGAGAATGCCAAATGCCCAGAAATAGGCCAGACTTTCTACATGGATAATACACAAGGTGTTGCTGATACAGAGACAGAAGCATTAAAGGCTTATGAAGTAGCCACTTCCAAATGTGGGAAGGCAAATTTGCCGCTACAGAGCTGGAATACAAATTTAAGGAATAGAATACAAGAGGACTGAGCTAATACTGACATTCTCAAGATGTGTTGGGTCTTAACTGGGATACAAGGGTTGATGAAAGAAGTTTAAAACCAAATAAGTCCTCTGACGTAACACTCACTAGGAGGTCCTTGTTAAGTCAGGTCTCCATGTTATTTGAACCATTAGGATTAGTCAGTCCCACAGTCATTACGTGCAGATGTTTAGTGAAGAGGCTTGGTGAAAAAAGATGGACTGGGACTTTGAATTAGGTGAGATGTATGTTGAACAATGGGAACAGATTAGATAGGAATTTGAAAAATCAACAAGCATATGTATTCCCAGGCAGATAAACAGTAACGAGCAGTCACTTTTGCATATATTCTGTGATGCTTCTCAAAAGACATATAGGACAGAAGCATATTGTGCAGCAGGAGATAATAGTGGAATTATTATACCCAAGGCCAGAGTTGTACCAATTAAAGGAAGAACCTATACTCAAGCGGAACTGGCTTTCATAGAAGTAGGAACAAAATTGGCCAGGTATATTAGAACTACTCCTGACACCCAGTTTGAGGATATTTATATATGGACTGAAAAAGAGATTTTTCTTTACTGGATAGGAAAGCAAGACAGTAAAATTCCTTTCGCCCGCAATAAGTTAATACTATAAAAGAACTGTCTTCCAAATTTAAATTTATGCATGTATCTTCCAATCAAACCAAGCTGATCTTCTTCTGAGAGGCTCAGCAGTAAAGAGGTTGATCCGAATTGCGTTGTGGTTTAAGGATCCTAAATCGTTTCTTATTAAAGAAAGGCCTGAGCAGAAACAGTAAAATATTGCTGAGCTTAGTGTTGTAAACCTAGATCCTGTAGTACCTGAGCCAGATGTAATAGACATCAGTAGATTTTCGTCAATATGACAGCTCCTTAACACCAGTCGAGCAGGGCAGTATTCCCAAGGTCGATGGAAAGCTGATGACAGGTAAAGCTGGAGCTCCCGTTTCATCAGCCCTCCGGGCTAGTTCCTGACCATCCCCCTTTGCTGAACTTATTCAGTGTTTCAGTAACACAGAGAGTAGGCCAGCATGTCACCAGTACAAGTTTCCCTATCTGTCAACACCAAACTACATCCACATTACACACTACACAGCCTTTTCAAAATTTTAAATAATAATGGCGTCTAATAACCAAGCCTCGGAGTCCCCGGGGGGGGGGGGAATAAATGCCCCCCAATTCACCCCTCTCCCGGTGACGACTCAACGAATTGCCTGGAACCACTGTCTGATTCACTTCTTCATTTCCGCAACATTCGTGGCCTTTCCTCTAACTTTCTCTCCGTTGAGCACCACCTCTCCTCTTCTAAACCTCATCTTCTCTTCTTACCTGAGACTCTGCTGTCTGAGGCAACTGATAGCAAACCCTTTTCTGTAACCTCCTACATTTTCTATACTCATTTCAAAGCCAAAGATGGCTGTTGTGTATGTGTACACAAAAAATAACCTTCCTCTCTTGTTCCTGAACCTGATTCTACTGAATTCTTTACTCTCTGGCTTCGGCTTTCATGTCATTCTCGATTAAATGTATCTGTGCTGTTTACTTATCCCCTAATTCTACTGAATATGAAAAATTCTTAGACTATCTTACTTCTATAGTGGAACGCATCCTATCCATTTCTCCTTTCTCTGAAATCTCCATTCTAGGAGATTTCAATGTTCACCACCACCTTTGGTTCTCCTCTCCTTTCACAGATCCAACTGGTGGACAAGCCTACATCATATGTACCTTAATGACCTAGTGCAGCTTGTACAGCACCCTACCCGTATCCCTGACCGCCTTGAAGAGAGTTCCAACATACTTGACCACTTCCTTACAACTAATCCTCCAGCTTACACTGTTGATCTTTCCTCTCCATTGGGCTTCTTCAGTCACAGCCGTATTACCTTAACCTGTTCAGTCGCTCCAGTACGGCCTGTGGACCTTCCAAAGAAACATCGGTTGTGGCACTTTGGAGCTGCAGATTGGGAGGCCCTCAGGCAGTACTTCTTTGATTTTCCCTGGAATGATAATTGTTTCCATGACCAAGAGCCATCTGTGAGAGCCATGTGCATTACAGAGGTTCTTCTCTCATGCATGGAAGCATATATTTCCATTTTGTATCCTCTGACTAATGCAAAAAAGCGTTGGTTTAATCACGCATGTTCTAATACTGTCCAAGAAGGCCTATAAAAGGTACCAGAGCCAACCCACCCCTGCCCAGAATCGTGCCAAATCTGTTCTTCGCTCTGATATAAATAATTTCATCTGCTCTCAACTCTCCAACTCGAATTCTTCCCGCTCCTTCTGGCACCTTGCCAAAAACTTTTCCAACAACTTTACCTCATCATCCTTCCCTCCTCTATTCTACTCCGATGGCTCTGTAGCTACTTCTACTGATAAAGCATATCTCTTTGCTCAGACTTTCTTCTCCAGTTCCACCTTAAATGATTCTGGTGCTGTTCCTCCATCACTTTCCCCCTCTGACTTCCTCATGGCTGACATTAAAATTTCTTCAACTGATGTAGTTTCTGCCATCATTGGCATCAGTACTAACAAGGCATTTGGGCCTGATGGGGTCCCTCCTGTTGTCATCAAGAACTGTGCTTCTGTGCTTACACCCTGCATAGGTAAACTCTTTTGCCTTTGTCTCTCAACTTGTACATTTCTTTCTTGCTGAAAGTTTGCTCTCATTCAGCCTGTCCCAAGGAAGGGTGACCATTCCCAACCCTCTAACTATCGTCAAATTGCTTTAACATCCTGTGTCTGAAAAGTTTTCGATTCCATTCTTAACAGAAAAATTTTAAAGCATCTTTCCTATGACAACTTTCTTTCTGATCGTCAGTATGGGTTCCGTCAGGGACGCTGGCGATCTTCTCACCTGCCTTTCAGACTCCTGGTCATCCTTCTTTCGGGACATTGGCGAAAGCTTTGCCACTGCACTTGACATCTCAAAGACGATCAAGACTGGCATAAATCTTTAATTTCCAACTTGCCCTCTTACGGTTTCTATCCTGCTATCTTTGCTTTCGTCTACACTGTAGCTTCTTTCCTGGGGTTCTATACCTGCTGTTGTAGATGGCCACAGTTCTTGTGTTAAATCTATGAATAGTGGTGTTTCTCAGAGCTCTGTCCTATCGCTAACTTTCTTCCTTTTATTCATCAATGACCTTCTAAGCTGTACATCTAACCCTACCCACTCATGCACTGATGATTCTACCCTTCACTTATCCACTCGGTTCCCTCAACATCCATCTCAGCAGTTACTTCAGCAAACAAGGGATGAAACTATGGCACACCTAATGTTTGACTTGGCTTGTATCTCTGATTGAGGTAAAAGTAATCTTGTTGTTTTTAATGCATCAAAGACTCAGTTCTTACACCTATCAGCCCAACAAAATCTCCCACAGGAGTACCCACTAATGTTTTGAAATATCCAGCTTAATCCTGCATCATCCTTAAACATACTTGGGGTTTCATTCTTTCGGAAAGAGCATATTACATCTCTTGTAAAACCTGTTTCCAACAGATTAGGTGTGCTGAGCCTACTCTGTACCTTCTTTACCCCTGCACAGTTGTTGACTTTATGCATGGGTTTTATTCGCCCTTTTGTAGAGTACAACTGTCATGTATGGGGAGGTTCTCCACATACAGCACTTCTTAATAGGGCGGAGTCAAAGGCTTTGCGTCTCACAAAGTCTCCTCCTCTTACTGGCTCTCTTCAGTCTCTCTCTCTTTGCTGCACTATTGCATCTTTATCTCATCTCTATCGCTACTTCAATGGTCACTGCTTCTTTGAGCTATCTGCTTGCAGCCTTCCACCTCTACGATGGGCGTGTAGCACCCATCTAGTAACAAACTCTCATCCCTTTTCTGTTTAACACTCTAATTCAAGAGTTAACCATTACTCACAGTCCTTCATTTATGCAACAGGTCAATTCTGGAACTGTCTCTCTATGTCTGTATTTCCTACTACCTATGATCTCCAGTCTTTCAAACGCAGTGTGTCCAGGCATCTCGAAATGATCTGATCTTGAAAATGTTTTTTTTTTTTTTTTTTTTTTTACTTGGATAGAACGGTTTGCGGGATCCTGGCCTTGGGTTCCTTTTTCCTTGCATTAAAAAAGTAAAACTAAATTATTTGTAAGATTTTTAAATACGAAAACGAGGTTTGAGGAGTTTGAACCCATGGAATATTGGGTGAAAAGGTTACAAAGGAAATATCACAAAGAGATTTTTGACCTTATAAGCCATGGCACTAGCGGCACTAATTACCTGATATGAGATTTTGGATTATTCTTAGACGGAAAGGGTCTAACTAGATGCAGTGACAGAATAATAAAGGCTGATATGGCTCTCCACACTAGACATCCTATATTGTTACCAAAGAATGATTATTTTGTACAAGTCATTGTTAAGGAACCCCATGAGTTAACTGTTCATGGAGGTGTGCCGCAGACTTTTGCCCAAGTCCGAGAAATGTATTGGATTCCTGGGGTAAACAGATTGTGAAGAAATATCTCAAGCATTGCATTATAATTATATAGGAGACGTGGTCTTAGTGAAAACTAGCCAACCTAGATCCCAGTGGTCACAAGCTAAAATTGTTTCCACATATCCAGATTTGGAAGGGATGCTGAGACTTGTCATGATTAAATGCAGAGGACATGTCAGCATAAAAACCATCGACAGATTGGTACCCCTTGAGTTTACTGTTATCCTTGAGCTAGTGAATGGTGGAGATCAATTGGGTCTAGATGTGCGACCTAGAAGGGCCGCAACACAGGGTTCTCCAGGCTTGTGGAGATATCTTGCTAGGGGTCATATCACATGATACAGCGTATCATTTTTCACCCAGCCCCAATCAGTGGAAACTGCCCCAGAAGGAGGTATCCTGTGTGTGACAGTATATGCACACTTTTTAATATAGCTGTCCTTGTTAATAAGCAGAGGAATTCACCAGAGAACACATAGTGCTGGTTCAAAGTGGTTTAATAGCCCAGGTATTTGCTCTAGTTTCCTGGTTAATAGCTTTTGTAATAATAAGCTAAATGCAATGGCACTTAACCTTTCATAGACAATCATAATGTAAATATGTGTATACATTTCTTATAATTATAGGAATATTCTAAGTACATGACTGTCCCTGCGTGGTATGGTGACATGGAAAATTAAAGGTCTTATATATATCTTACCGAAGATAAAATGAATATTTGGCTTTAGTTTTTATGTAAAACTAAGATCAGCTTCTTAAATTAATCCTTCCATGTAAATTTCATGAAGTAATGTATTGTATTTAATTAACTGTAAATAAATCTTATTTGGCATCTGAATCCCATGAAGGAGAAGGAGATACAACATTTTTTTGTTCAGTTCAAGTCAGCTGCCTATCGCGAGAACACTGTCTATACTACACTTAAGGACGCTTGAATCTGACCCACACAGCCCAACCAAGACCACAAGCCCGTATTTATCTGTCAATCTGACTTATCTTGCTAAGTATCCTTTTATATTTGGCCAAATCAAGGGGAGCTACTATAGATGGGATAAAGGAGGTAATAATAGGTGAGTTACTGAAAAATCGATAGTATCTGTATGGGGCTTAATGGCTGCTGTTCCATTTCTGTGTTTGTCATCTAATATTCTACAGCAGATCTCATCTACACTTGTCTGGAAATTACACTAAATAACGGTGTTGTTTTTACATAGTCGGTGTTGTTTTTACATAGTCGAAAGCTTTTTATTCACAAAGGTTTCCTGTACTCTTTTGTCTTCTCAGTGGTTTAATTTATTGTATGTATGCAGTCAATGGTTTAGAATATGCTTTGAACGCATGCTTGTTCCCTAGTCTGATTTGAGTCTAGCATGTCTGAAATTCTATTAGTGATAATCTTTGTGAGAATAACTTGTATATAACTAACAAAAAGCTAATTGGGCTGTTGGTATTAAGAGTGTTCACGTCTCCTTTCTTATGCATTAAAAATATTACTGAATTCTTCCAGGATGTCGGGACTTTTCCTTCTCTGACACATTTCATAAAGAGTGTCATAGTTTTTTCAGAGCAATTTTTCCTGCATCTTTGGCTAAATCTACTGCGATACCATCTTCTCCTAATGCTCTACCACTTCTCCTACTTTTCGATTCTGTTATTATCTCCACCAAGGAGGTTATATTTTTGCTGGCATTGGTTTGTTTGTCTGTGTGTAGCATGATTTCTCAAAAAGTTATAAAAAGATTTTGCTGAAATTTTTTGGAGGGTTAGGGTATGACCCAAGGAACAATCCATTAGATTGTGGTGGTGATCCGGATCATCATCCTGATCCAGGAATTTTTTGTTTGTTTGTCCACACGATATCTCCAAAAGTTCTGAATGAATTTCAGTGATATTTTGTGGATAGGTGGGCCATGGCCCAAGAGAGAATTGATTAAATTTTGCGGATCCGGATCCTGCAATGGCATTGGCAGAGGTATGCGTTCTCTGAATGCTTTCTAGCTCTCTTCTATTGTTATTGCTGTCATCTAAGTTGTAGAGATGATGATAGACTTCTTCCACCACTTCGATAATTTCCTCTCTATTATATGGTATTTCACCATCTGGTTTCTTTAAAGCATACATCTGACTTTTCCCTATTCCTAGTCTCCTCTTTCTTGTCTATATGTTCGTTCTTGAGAGTAGGGCTTTTTTTTTTTCTTTTTTTCTCTGTGAATATCTGCACATCTTTTTTGTTTGTTTTTTCTACAGTATTTATGGTCTGTGTTAATTCTACTGCTTCTCTTTTATCCCTAGAAGATTTTACTCTCAAGTTTTTGTGTTTTTGCTGCAATAGTTTCTTTTCGTTTTTTGCGAGTATACTGTTCTTTAGTGTTACTTCCTTCCTTCCTATTTCAATTGCTGCTTTATTCAGTATCTTGTTGAAGATTTCATTTATTTGCTCAACGTCAAGACCTTCTTCACTGGTATGAACTGAATATCGGTTATGGATCCTGTTACTAAATTCTTTTTCCCTATTACACAAGACAGTTTAGTTAGGAAGCGTCGTTCGTACCAGGCTATTTTTTTTTTTTTTAATCATTAAATTTCAG
This sequence comes from Coenobita brevimanus, assembly GCF_032717465.1. Taxonomy (NCBI): domain Eukaryota; kingdom Metazoa; phylum Arthropoda; class Malacostraca; order Decapoda; family Coenobitidae; genus Coenobita; species Coenobita brevimanus. The sequence goes on along the minus strand of NC_136959.1, from coordinate 38,293,237 downwards.
TTTACATTTATCATTCCGTGATTGCTACCAATATTTATTTCATTGACGACCATTACATTTTTCATGATATCACATCGGTTTTTAAGTATTAATTAATCGTTTTTTACACCATCTGGAGAATTCCAAGTGGATTTTCTACACTTTGCCTTCTCAGAGAAGGTATTCACGATTTTCAGTGACTGAGTTTCTGAAAATTCTAGCAGTGCATAGCTTCTTTAATAGTTCCCATCTGAAGTCTTTGCTGCTACTTTTTTCCTACTTTGGTATTGAAGTCACCCATGATCATTTCCTTTGTCAGTATCTGCCTAAACATCATTATACTGTAGAATCTGACAGCTTCTTCATTGCCATAACTACTTGTTGACGAATACAACTTAACTCCCTTTAACTTGTATCTATCATTTAATTTTATCGTGACAGTAGCTATGCTTTCCTTTATTTAGTCATGTCAGTTCTACCCATTCCCACATTAATGACTTAATACTTGCTAATATTGATTTATTCATACCAAGTCAACAGTTCACTAAAAGATCTAACTCTCCAAAATGGTTTGACAGCAACTGTGCAAGAGCAAGGGTCCAATAGTCATTGGCAAATAATTCTTACTTAAAATCACAAACATCTGAATCACTCTTTCAGTTTAAAATTGCTAGAAACCATGCAAAAGCTGTAATAAATCTCGCTAAATCAAACATTATTCAAAATCAAGCATCAGAACTACTTAACAACCCTAATGACAATACAATATTCTCGTCAACTCTCATTTCTTTCAATAATAATTTAAACAAGTCATCATCCTTTCCCCCACCAAGATCTTCAAATGGTAACATTACAAATGACCCGCGTGGGAAGGCTAATACCTTTGCCAATACATTTGCCAGAAATTCTACCACTGAGGTTGTCGACCAGAACGTCCCAATACTAGAGCTTGACTCTCCCGAAATTGTTCCACTTAAAATACAAACTAGATACGATCATTGTCAATTTACCAACCAACAAAGCAACAGGCCCAGATTGAATTCCTCCAATTGTTTTGAGAAAGTGTTCCCCAGAACTTGCCTCTGTTCTAGTTAAATTATTCAGATTGTGCGTGCGTACTTATTCAGTCCCTAATTCATGGAAAGAAACCAATATTCACCCAATTCCATAAAAAGGATGTTCCTCTGACCCTTCTGATTACAGATCAATAGCTATCACATCTGCCCTTGGTAAAGTATTTGAAATTGTAATTAATAAGTACATAGTTAAACACCTTGAATCCAACAACTTAATTAGTGATAGACAATATGGTTTTCGCCACGAAAGATCAACATTGACATACTTAGTCTCCTGACTCATACCATCTGCCAATCAATTGACCAACATGGAGAAACTCATCCAGAAGCCCTTGATATTTCTAAAGCTTTTGACAGACTGTTGCACCGTTCCCTACTGTCCAAACTCCCTTGCTATGGACTAACGTCTTTTGTCCCTCTGATTTCCTCATATCTCAGTGACAGAAAAATAAATGTAAAATTAGATGATGTATATTCCAATCTCCACTCAATTAATGCCGGCATGCCACAAGTATCAGTCCTGGTGCCAACCCTGTTCCTAGTTCATATTAATGATCTCTTATCTGCCACCCACAATCCCACCCATACACTTCACAGTTCATTCACACTCAGACACACATTTTCAAAGTTAAATATCTCAAACTCTCAACTCAGTATAGCCATCTCCATTAATCAAGACTTATCTAAGATCAATGAATGGGGACAAAACAACCTTGTCTCATTTAATGCTAGTAAAACTAAATATATACAATTTACGAATAGACAGATATTGCCAGATTCGTATATTACCTCCAGTGCTACTAATATTCCCATCTCCAAAAGTATTGAAATTCTCGGTGTCTCAACAATGCCCTCAGCTGGACCTCTCATGTCAAATCACTTGCTAAAACCGCCTCAAAGAAACTTGGACAATTGTACAGAGTCGGTAACTTCTTCACTGACGAGAAGTTAGCTATAATTTATAAGAGTCATGCGTGCTCTCAGCTAGAATATTGCTCACCCTTGTGGAATGGATGTGGAGAGGTTGCACTGAAACAACTAGACAAATTTCAGAGCAAAGTTGTTTTAATTATTAATACCCCCGCTATTATAAACTACCTCCCCAACAAGTAAGAAGGAATGTTGCCTCCCTTGCATTATTTTACAGATATTTTTATGGGAAATGCTCAGATGAAGTTGTGTCCATTGTGCCACCTCTCCATGCCTTCCGTCGTGCTACACGGGCATCTGGTAGCTCTCATGACTGGAATGTCACACAGCCATATTGCAGAACTTCTGCCAATCAGAATTCTTTCATTCCCCGAACAGCATCTCTCTGGAACTCGCTTCCCTGGAGTTGTTTCCCCCAAAACTTCAGTCTACAGCTGTTTAAGTCCAACTGTTACAGATATTTTTGTGAATTGAGGACGCCAGTAATCTGGAGTATGTATTATTATTTTATCTATTAATTTACTTTTCCTTCCTCTATTGTTATTAAAAAAAAAAAAAAACGTTTAAAAGTTCTACAGTTTTCTTCTCAGGATGTTTGTTAAGGAATCCTTCTCCATGGTCTTTCTTACAACCCTCAGATTTGCCTCTCCAATGTATCAAATGTCCAGTACTTAATGCTTTATGCCTTTCACCAAATCAGGTTATTTCACATAGTTCGACAATAATCCATCTCATAGAAGACAGTTCTTCAAACAATACTAACAGGTTAGCTTCCATTCTCATAGTCCTTACATTATAGGTGCAGATGGTAATTAGCCTATGGTGGCCAAACCCTTGGCCATGGAGATTCTTAGCACCCTCTACTCCTAATTACTTTGATCGCCACGGTAACGAAAAGCTGTTTTGCCGTTGGGTATTAGAGGGAGTTTCTTTTAATTGTCGGTTCATGGTTTTATTTGGGAGGAAAAACAGCCAATGTTACCGATCCTGGCTGCCCTGTGACTCAGATGGGGGAAGTGCTTTAGTCTGACTGCTGCTAGCAGACTCTTCTAGCATGGGCTGCATCATTTTTGTCTGGCCCTGCTAGATTGAAGCTGTATACTGGCCAGCTCCCCAGTGTGTGGCAGCACCCCATGAGCAGGCTCATCGGCACCCACAAAGGGGGTGGGGTATGAGGTGGCCTGGCCAACCTCCTCTATGCTCTCCTTGCACCTACCATCGAAAAACCATCACCACTTTTTTGGCTGGACTCTGGCCCAACTGGGTCTCAGGAGATGGGAGAATGGGCGCATTCACAAACTCAGAAGCTGCCAGTGATCACCGGGTATTTAAATAGGAACTCGGTCAACTACTCCCTGCTCACACAGCCATATATTTTCTAAAATCCCTCTCATCATATTTAGTAATGAAATTCTTCAGTGCTGTAATCATTGGTTATTATACTTGTTTTCTATATATGATTTACTAGGTAAAATACTGCAGAACAGTTACTAGAATGCCCCTTACTAGAATGCTTAAAACGACAAGTGGTCTGTTAGTATTCATCATATTATCAGAAGTCTTGTTGCATGTTTAATTTGAAACGAATATCATTTGGTTATCAAAGAGATTAATGTTTCATCTGGCAAATGCTGAAGAGAATGTACCGGCCAAATGTTATAAAAAAGGCGCGATTTATGAAACTGAAATTATGCGAAGATAAGCTGCTGACCGAAATCCCAAGTACCGATGTTTCCAGGAAGATAGCTGCTTTACTCCGTGCGGGCGTGTGCATACGAACTTCATCTGATTCCTGTAAATATTTTGCAGCCAAACGACTTCATGTTACTATTATATAGGGACAAAATATGTCTGAAAGTGTTATTAGATTAAAATATTACTAAAAGATATGGCTGGGAACGTAAGTAATCGGTTTTAAGCTATGAGAAATACTTGTCCCAAAGTTAAGACGGTTAGTTTTGTTAGTTTAGTGCAGGGGTGGGGAACCTTTCTCCTATTAAGGACCATTAGGATATTTTTAACATCATTTGCGTGCCATAAAAAATTATCAACTCAAAGTCAACTGTAGCCCATGACATTATATATATATATATATATATATATATATATATATATATATATATATATATATATATATATATATATATATTCGTTCATGAGTTTATGAAATTGCATTTATGAATTACCTCGCGGGACTTGTGGGCCTTACACGGCCCGGAGGCCGGACGTTCTCTACCCCTGGTTTAGTGATTCCCTTCAACTTTATCATAACGAAGCTTCTTTTCCTCATTATACTGAGTAGATATGTTAATAAAATTGTTCTTATGAACAAAGTGATAAAGGAAACACAAAACAGTAGTTTAGTTGACTGTATTTATATTTTTCAAATTAAGTTATCAGGTGAAGATTGGCAACTTTTGGGAGTTTATGAACTCTCCTACTTAGGTTGTCTTCCATCTTCCCTCCAGCCCTACTTGTCATTATTCCCAACGGGTCACCACCAACTGGGGCTGTCTCAAAATGGTCTCAGAGGAGATGAGAGATGAAACGGCCTTGCCGTACTCCTTTGCGCCTTCGTTGCTACTATCTCCAAAGAATGAGATGTAAGGGTGGGGGAGGGAGGGAAGCCAATATATCCACCCTGGCTGGCCTACAACTCAGGCTGGGGTAGTGCTTTTAGTCTGACTGCTGCTAGTGGTAGACTCTCTTAACATGGTTGAACCTTATCTAGTCTGGCTCTGCTAGGTCGAAGCAGTACTCAGGCCTGCTCACCACTACAGTTTAACACTCCGCGAGCAGTATCTATCTATCTATCTATCCGTCTATCTGTGTATTTATCTGTCTATCTATCTATCGTAAGAGATTGTGTGTGCGTATATACTGTATCTCTATATATATCTGTCTATATCCATCTTTACATATTATCTATCTGCCTATATCTTTGTCATTCTATCTATCTACCTATCTATCAGTGTATCTATCTATCTATCTATCTATATCGATCTAACTGTCCAAGATAGGTAGATAGATAGAGAGATAGACAGGCAATTATTTTTCAATCAGGAAAATGAGTGTAAGTAGGATTATTCATCAGAAAATGGATTAAGTTTTAAGCTATAAAAACTTAACATATAATATTTTGACAAAAAAGAGTTGACAAGCAAGTAATTTTATCCAGCGGTATACTGTTAGTGACTGGGAAGGTGGTGATTGGATGGATGGCTTAGTTAATCATCATATCTAATTGTGATATAGGATACCCTAAAGAAGACGTTGATTACAAGATGTGCTCAAGTGTTGGCTAACGAACCATTTTATAGAAAGTGGGCGGTCTACTGAACAATGGAGTTCGATATCATGAGCAACCTGTTGTGAGTCTCCTGTGCATATACAAATATAACATAACCAGCTTCATAGGGAAATATGTCATTATGAATAGTATATGAAAGTCGGTCTAGAAAGTCAACAGTTAGATCACTGTCACGTAACAAGACAGCCACGTTGGGGCAGAAATGTATTAATATTTGTCTTGGTTTCCCAGGCCGCACATTCATTGCCCACATCCTTGGTCCCTTCTCTCTCCCTCTTTCACCCGTCCTATGCATTTTCTTTGCCTTAATGTCCCTTGCCAATTCTAGTTTCATATTGCGTTTTGTGCTGCACTGTTCTTCGTTATCCTACTACACCCCTGCTTTTCTCATACATGATTTCCCCTTTCTTACTTATCCCTTCTTATTTTTTTATTCCTTTCTTGTTCCTTCCGTCCGTCATTTCTTTTCTGCTTCTGCTCCTTTTCTGTCATCTGCTAACTTCCCGCATTCCTGATGTCTGTCCAGTTCTACCTTCGTTCCAAATATTCCAGTTACCAGTTTTTTTTTCTGCCCATCATCATCATCATCTCTCTCTCTCTCTCTCTCTCTCTCTCTCTCTCTCTCTCTCTCTCAGGATCTCCTACTTCTTTCTTCTCACCTATACTATTCTCCCCCTTCTCATCCTCTGACACTGCCTACTTCTCACTCATTGGTTAACCCTTTGCTCCCCTCATATCTTTATTACAGTTACCCTCCCCCCCCTCTCTTTCATCTATACTCATTTGCAGATGCCACCTCCTGCCCCTGTCTTAATTTGCTGTTACTATACCCTGTTTGATTGACCTGCGCAGCTGAGATCTATGGGGCGAGTAGGGTGTGTTTGTTTCGCGGCCACTGATTGGCCGCTGATTATGTAAATCTACAGCTCTTCTTATTTTAACACACACACACACACACACACACACACACACACACACACACACACACACACACACACACACACACACACACCGCTCGCTGGTGCAGTGGTAACGTTCTCGCTTGGCAACTGGTTGACGGGAGTTCGCGCCTCGCTCAGGTTGCGAAAAGTTTCACTGACGAAGTGGGTGGTTACTGTCCCCCTCGAGCAAGGGGTCGGGTGTGTATGTTTTTTAATTGTCTGCAAAATAAGTAGCCAGTTCAAATATGGAGTAATATCCGAAGCTAAAGAGGTCAAAATTAGCTTAAAATGTTTTCTATTATCAAAGAAAATTAAAGTTGATTATAAATTTTACAAAACGATGAGTGACGTTTGAAGTAAATTATCCACCCACGTCTGCATGCTGCACTGCATCCACCCACGGTGTACGCCTACGGTCGCATGTTGCGCTATAATATCCACCCACGGTGTACACCAACGTCCGCATGTTGCACTACAGTACATGCCTGCATTTACTTCAATGACATCATCAGCGGCCAATCAGCAGCAGCGAATCAAACACACCCTACTTGTCCCATACATCTCTTATGCACAGGTCAATCAAATAGACTATATAAGTGCTCGTGGGCCCTTCGGGCCCTTCGCACTTGCTCCTGCGGAGGGCTCTAGCGTTTATGTGCTGTTCTAGTGTAACGTTGTCACTTGGATATTTTGCAGCTAACCAACTGATTGTGTTATTTGCAGCTTCGGGAATGAAACCCACGTTTATTTTAGTTCTACCTCTGGGCAAAAAATTCTATGGAGATCCTATGCCGGGCTTCGGGAGCAGCTTTTTTTTGGTCAAAATGTGATCGTTCATTAAATAAGCAAAAGTTTTTCATTTGTGATGAAACCAAGTTTTTTCACATCAGCGTATTTTTTTGCGATTTTTGTGCCAATTTTGGTGCTATTTGAATATGTAGTTTCGGCTGCCCAAAACACACACACACACACACACACACACACACACACACACGGCTAGTGCTATAGTATATTAGATAATCTCACAAGCTCTGTCTGTCTGTCTGTCTGTCTGTCTGTCTTCCCACTCTTTCCCTTCCCTATATTGTCTGTTTCTCTATCCTCCTCATTCACTATCTTCATTTGAATCATAGATTTTATCCACTGCCTTCTTTTCTTTCTCTCTCCAGTCAACCTTCCTCCCTCCCTCCCACTAGGTCTGCTGGCACAGTTAATCTCCCTGTTGCTGTGTGGCTCTTAACTCCCTCAGTGCTTCACTCACCCTGATACCCACCCCTGCTCCGTCACCCATCCTTGCTGCCTTACCCACTCACTTTCTTCCTTATGCACTCGGAAACCCACACACTTTCCCTTCTCCTTCCAGTAAATACATATCATAAACACAATTCACCCCTCTTTACCACAGTTTTTAAAGTCTAGTATAATATTCTCAACCACATTTTTCTCTACCAGAGCTTTCTCTCTTTATCACAGCCGCATTTCTTCAACAGCTCAGTGGACCCCCTTGGTATAAAACTCACAAAATTCCTGGTAATTTCCCCAGACTGCCGTTACTCAGAGTCTTGATGTGGGAGTTTATCGCATCGTTTCTTCTTCCTTCTCCTCCATTCCTCACCTCTGCTCCAGCCCCTGTCATCTTGTCCTGCTAGAGTTGTTTGCTCATTGTTTAATGATGCTCATGTATACTCCCGCTTGCCTTCTCTCAGTTGTTTATCATTAATACTTAAGATCATCAGAGTGGACCCATTCACACTCAGATAGCAAGTCTTAGTTTCAACTTTGCTATCATTACGAGATAACACAGAGTGTGAGGCAGTAAACTTCTCATCCAGTTTGGAAGTGCGAGTGTACATTCGAGCGAGCACTGTCCCCAACATCAATATTAATAAGTGAGATAGAGCTACAGTATACTGGCAATGTAGAATATCCTCTTTGAAAAAGTCGGATTAGTCCATATGTACTGGTGTTTACTCCCGAAGTCTGACAGTCTCAACTGCTCATAGTCATTTAGGTTATACTAAGGGCTATGCTCTGAATATAGTAATGAATAGAAGGGAGACATCAATTTACATAAGACAAAAAGGGAGTCACATCGAGAGGCTTGTTAATGGAGCTGGTGAGTGGACACTGAGTTCCTGCTTCTGTCACCTCAGCAGGGGTTCTGAGAACCTACGTGCTTCAAGCATTCCAGCACCTAATGATTTTGTCTCTAAAAGGCCATTGGAGACAGGATAATGTGGAATGAGATCACAATTACTGATTACAAATCTCAATGAGGAAGCTGTTGATATGGTCAGGAACTAGATATTGCAAACGTGAAGTAGGTGATCCAGTTGACCCTTGATGACGACTCGCTTAAAGGCCGACGAAGGCGGCCTTTTCGCTCAATGTCAAAAGGCCAGAAATGAGTCATAACTTGGGATCTTTTGGCGCAATCGACCGGATTTTGTTTTATTCAAGTTAAAGCATTTCAACAGTATCTTGCTGTTAAAAAACTGCAATACGTTGTGCAGTTTTGGGTGTGTTGCGGTAACTTCAGTGCCCACAAAGAAAATGACCTGCCTAAAGACGCCGAAGCCACTCGATGTCAAAAGGCCAGATATTAGTCATAATTCGGGAACCGGTGGCCCAACTGGGCTGCAAATTGTTTAATACATCAAGTTAGAACATTTCAGCTGCGTCTTGCTCTAACAAAAATTGCGCTACAGTGCTCCGTTTTTCCTGTGTTATGGACACAAACGGACAAACTGACAAACCAACAAACATACAGAAATCGAGTCATTATAATACAGATTACACGAAATACAAAAATCACAGCGATTGTAGGTATCCTTATGCATTGTCGGTCAGTAAAATGAAAGATGTGCTTGTCTCAGACACCGATCTTTCCCAGGATGAGATATGTGAGATGTGTTTAGATTGATGTGGAGTTATGCAGGAATCAAACCAGTGGGAACAACGAGTTGGCGTACCTCTGTCAGGTCGACTTCCACTTCAAAATCGTTGTCCCATACAAGGTAATCTCTTGGCACTGGCATAGTAGGTAAGGATGAGGCGTCTCCTGACTCTGAGAAGTGAACGGCCTTAGACTATAGAGGGTATGTGCACCTGTAACGATGGACAACGTCTGAGGAAAGGGTGTGCACCAAGGTGCACCACTAGGTTGGCATGGTGTGATGGCAGCTGCATGACGGGATGAGCATCCGCCACTACATTAGGTTTACCAGGCACATTGTCTAGGGTTTTGTCAAAGTTTTGGATAATAGCTGACCATCGTGCTAGACGCCCTCTTGAATTTCTTCATATTATTAAGTAGGCTCAAAGAAGTGACAGATTATCTGTTTGAATATGAACTTAATATCCATAAATTATATCCCTAAAATGTCTGGGAGACCAAAACAACTGCCAATTCATTCCAATGAGTAAAATAGTTGTTACGTTCAGCAGTTTTGAGGGGAAGACTAGCTTACGCTATTACAAGTTTCCTCTTTGCTTGACCAACTTGCATTAATGCTACACCTTGGCCTACAACAGATGAGTTTGAACAAAAGAGGAAAGGCCTCTTGTAATCAGAAAATGCTAAGGCAGGATCATTAATAAGTACCGTCTTCAGTGTTTCAAAGGCATGAGACTGGTTATGAGTCGAACAAAAGTTTAATTTTTCTGAAGTAACTTAGTAAGGGGGGCGGCGATCTGTGCATAAACTTGAATAAATTTCCAGTATAATTATAGTGGCCAGTCATTCCGAGGAAACTCATTACATCATCAGTACAGGTTGGTAAGAAGTCAGCAACTGCATTAAATTTCTCATCTTAGATATGAATTTCCTGTATATCAACCTCACGTCCAAGACACTTAATATCCTTCCGGAGGAAACTGCATTTACTGGGCTCAGAGACGAGCAAAAACTCTGTAATTTCGCCAGATGTTCAGGGACTGATTTTCCCACAATAATGTCAATGAAGTAAGCATAAAGAGAATGACCAATCCTACTAATGAACACAGAATGGATAGGCCTCATGAACACTGATGGAGCATTTCTAAGACCAAAGCGGAGTATAATGAACTGATAATGGTCAGAGGATTTACTGAATGCAGGTATAGGGCGAGAGGACTCTTTCATGTTTACTTGCCAGTAACCAAAAAGAAAATCAAGAGATATACTCGTAAAAACAGCGTTAATCTCGCCGAGTGATTTCAGTAAATTCGTCAAGAATGGCTGAATTTAGTTTACGGTAGTCAACTACTGGCCTGAACTCGTCATCCTTCTTTGAGATAGGGAAGAACAGC
>NC_136959.1:38222711-38277711 GCF_032717465.1 Coenobita brevimanus | reverse complement strand
CCGCCAGTCACATAGACACACACCAGCCACCAGTCACATAGACACACACCAGTCACATAGACACACACCAGCCACCAGTCACACAGACACACACCAGTCACATAGACACACACCAGCCACCAGTCACATAGGCACACACCAGCCACCAGTCACACAGACACACACCAGTCACATAGACACACACCAGTCACCAGTCACATAGACACACACCAGCCATCAGTCACACAGACACACACCAGTCACATAGACACACACCAGTCACCAGTCACACAGACACACACCAGTCACCAGTCACACAGACACACACCAGTCACGTCACATTCCCCCATTTTACGCCATTTTGTAATACTGAAAGTACATATTGTCCATTGTTTTTCAGTTTTTTTTTTTTTTACATCAAATACCACAGTTACAAAACGATACAATACTGTTCAACTGATGAAAATAAAGTAGGCTTACTCACAGTAAGCAAGATTTGCCATGTGCGTGGTTACCAAGCACATCTGACCTAATTTGAAAGATTTATTGTGGGATGCTTTTGGAATGTTTCGGTGTTAGGAATACCTTTAAAATCTATTAATCACAAAATTATACTACTGTAATAAAATCAATGCTGTACTTCTGAAAATACCAAGAAAGTACCAAGACAGTTTGGACTGATTTTGAACGGATTCATTTTGCAAAATACTAAATTTTCTTAGTATCCACAACGTCCTCTTTTCGTAGGTGAGGATGCGGATGTTGACTGCAGTTAGAACGAGGATGCTGATGCGGATTTTTATGCTCAGCAGATGGGGATTTTTATTTTGATGAGAATACCCAGCAGATGGGGATTTTTATTTTGCTGAGAATACCCAGCGGATGCGGATGCGGATGTGGATATCGGATACATCTGTAGCTTATATACACACACCAACCACCCTTGGCTATGAAGGACCTACAGTATAGCAAGAGTTGGGTGATACAAAGAAGGGATCTCAGTGAGGAAGAGAATGTGAGGTCAGAACTAGAGAGGTGGTGTTCAACATAGAGATAAATTAGAGAAAACGTCACGAATATTACAGCAATGAATTGGCAATGGGTCAGACAATGACGTAAACAAGGGTGTTACTAGCCAAAATGCTTCAGAATGAGCCGGGATGTGCATTTAGACTAGCACTGGAGCTATGGTACACGAGTTATAACATTTAAAAAAGATCTTTAGGATTATGGGTCCGTATTTACCAACACCCTCTAGATAGGAACATTCTTGTGGCTAATCTACAAACCGCAGCATAAATTCTCTACTGTGGCATTTCTTGACTGTTCTTAGGTTTCACGGGCTACGGATTATCATGGGCTGAGATTGACGTCACTGTGTCGCTACTGACCTGCGTAGCCAATCACAGTATCAGAAGTGGAATGATCTACGGTAAGCAACCAATCACTAAGCACTTGATGGGGTGGCTGGCTTGTTAACATATGGGACAAAGAGACTTCCCTTAGATTAATGAAAGTAATATGGATGTCTTGATTCTTGTCTAATTTATGACATTACACCTATAATTTATCGAGTATATTACTGTAGTACTCTGGCTGTTAATAACCAAAATTCTGCATAAATATAATAAAGCATGGGTTTGTAAGGGATGCTGTGACTGGCCCGTTAATCCAAGAGTCTGTCTATGACCAAGCTACGCTTCTTTTCGCTTGGCGGACTTTACAAGCCATAGTTCGTAACACAGGGTAAATTGTTTCTCTTGCAGAAATCTGCATAAAACTTGACTTTTAGTAACAAAACCAATGTACAGTATGCAGGAATTGCATGGTTAATCAGAAACTATGAGGGTATTTCATGGAATGGTATTTTTCAAGAAGTCATGGTTTCACCTTATTTTCCAGTTTTCTTCATTTTTTTCCCCCTTTTTGAACATTTTTTTATTGCATTTTCAAAATTCAGGGTTTTTTCATTTTTTTTTAAGTAGGTGAGAATGTTTCAAAATTATTTTTTCTGCAATCCCCAACTGTGCCGAAGATAGAAGTACGCCATTTTGGAACTCCATTTTTGGCATGAAATTGCTTTAACCTGAGGCATCCCATCGATGTATGGGTATGTCGCAACATTTTGTCACAGCTAGTCCCGTTGACGTACTGGTACGTCACGCAATTGCAAGGTTCATAATTTGCACAATTTTAAATTTTCGCGTGTGATTTTTCGTACATACACACGGGACACCTTCCTCTATTCCTCTGCAAGATGCCAGGCAGGGACAATGCCTTACACTGCATAACCTCCCCCCCCCCTGCACGCCATTGTCTCGGCAATTCACCTGTTACCAGTGACCTTGCCAATAAAGACATTCAGGGCCAGAGTGATTCCCCAATCAATGACAATGTGGAGGACAAAGTTTACATAGCAAACAGTCAGAAATGATGATCAGGTAATGTTGCCAAAAAAGGTCAGGTATGTTGATGAGTTAGTGAGTGAAACAATGCTTATAATGCCTATATTACTGTTTGAAAACCAATATACTCTCGTACTGCATATAAATTCGTACCAAATAAATAAATAAATACCGTTTATGAGTGGTGTGGAATAGTTACCCTCCCATAGAACTCATTTTCTTTGGAGCCAGCCTGATAGTAAACCCAGTAAGGTAAGGAGGTACTGCTACCTGTATCGAGTATTTTAAACCTCAGGTGAGTGATTTCTCTATGAATTTTCGATGTTTCTCACCAAAAGCAGAGGTTTTAGCCCCCCCCCAAAAAAAAAAATCCAAAATAGCTCAGGATTAGGGGGTGTCGGAAGTGCGAAATACTGTAGCTCGGGACGTGACAGGTTAATAGGTGCTGGTTTAACTAAACCTTACCTAAATTCTCGTAACAGACCAGCCTAATTTATTTTAATCTAATGTAACCTAACCTAAAGTATTTTCTGCTAACCTAAACAAACTTACCGTAACCTAACCTAACCTATCTAAATAATAAAGTCAAGCTGGGTATGTGTGTATCAGTCTGTGCGTTTGTTCGTTTTTTTTTCTTCTCACGAGAATGATGATAGACAACGGCCTTATTCGTTCTGCATTTGGCCGGGGTAAGTAAAGCGGGTGTCAGAAATATATAAAAAGTTTGACGATTGCGCATTGCGTGGTGGCACGAAATTGTCAGAAATCGTGAGATGCGAAAATATGCATAAAAAAATTTTCTACACCTTTTGATCAGAATTGGTCATTGTGGGCTGAATAACGGTATGTAAGCAAAGATAACGGTATTTGCAAACATTTTGTGAAGGAAAGGCTTTGTTAGTCCCCAAGATTTTTGAGGGCAGGTACAAGTCCTTTATATACTCGTATTATCCATATTCAGTGATGGATCAGTCTCATAGCCTACTAAAAAACTCCCTTCTGTTGACATTTACAAAGTCACTGAATCAATTCAAAGGTATATAAATTCCTTTGTTAATATATAAGGTGTGATCCTATGTCTCCTTGAAAATTACCCAAGCACTATCTAAGTGAAATTTTCTACATACATTTATTGATGTATTTTTGATTATATGGACGTGGATCTCATATTCAGTTCTGTTCAGATAGAAAATATCTCAAAACGTGTTCATCATTCTTTTGAAATAGTTCTAAGGTATCTTTAAATGCAGAATCGGAGCTCAAATGACTATCAAGGAGTGACCAAACTCCTGCGTATCGTCTGCAGGTTTCGCAATATCTCATTCCTTCTTAAAATCACAAACAGTATTACTGGTTAAATATAATAATATGTTATGCATGTGCAATACTTATGAAGCACGGTTTTATATAAATATTACGAAGTATTACTCTCTCTAGGGTTACGAATGAATATAAAGGAGGTCTCCGACCCTCCTTGGGCCACGATAACAGTAACTGGCCAAAGAGCGTTTAGTAAATCCCACTGTAGAGAAAGTTCTTGTATCTGGGTGAGATACGAGGAAATTCTGCTCGTATTCGCTAGGGACGTTAAGTAAACCCAGGCCCAGATCTATTTTCAGATAATCAAAACTCTACGGATTCGAGTTGCCCAATTCTAAGTAAGCATTTTACGGTGTACGAGTATGACAAATAACAGAGCCACGATGAAGTTTGAGACAAAATGAGGAGAAATTTAATATCCTGTTGTTACGAGGAGTGGGGAATGTAAACAAACGTACTCTTACTTCAGTGACAAGGGCTCTTGCTATCTCTTGCAGGAATCAGTGCTGTGTACTCATATGTGAGAAAGATGACTGTGATCGGAATCAGTATTTAGACCCCCAAACTCGCTCCCGCGCGCTTGTGTGTGTGTGTGTGTGTGTGTGTGTGTGTGTGTGTGTGTGTGTGTGTGTGTGTGTGTGTGTGTGTGTGTGTGCGCGCGCGCGCACTTCTTTTCATATTTCCTGTTATATACTGTAACGTCTTCCCCTGAAATAAGTTACTCCAGTTAAACAGTTAGTACCAATGTCCTTAAGAACTGTGTGGCTTATGTGTCGTTACATTATGATAGACGTGAATAAGGAATGACACAATACAAGGCAGCCTGTTTATGCTTACACAATCCCATGCGCAATGGGCCAGAGCGTAAATAAAAGGAAATAAATAGTTTGCCCTCAAACTCAGGTCAATTCCGGTTTCCTCCTCCATTTTCCAGTTGTTACGTGCAGTTCGACAAGATGGCAGCACTGTTATTTACATCGACACTTTAAGGAATGATCGGACTTCCTTGTGACTCTATATTCCTTGGTCTATCTATCTATCTATTGCCAGATGCCTCAATCCCGTAAAAGGTAGCGACAAACAAATCTCCTACATGTCGCCCTGTCTCCCGCCATTTCACTGCCCTCCCCCCATCTCGCACACTCCTCTCCCATGTACGTACCTCTACATTCCATCCTTCCATCTCATCCTCTGCCGCCCCCTCCCGCTCCCCCTCCACTTCACTCACATACACTCTCCTCGTTAGTCCCTCGTTCTCCATCCTCTCCATATGGCCAAACCACCTCACATCACATCCACATCCACGACACAACGCTCCTTCACTTCCTCATTTGTCAGTCTGTCCCTCCATTTAACTCCACATGCTCCTCTTAGATACCGGTAACTCATTTCCACTGCTGTCACTTCGGACTTGTGTCCTTCCAGTAAGGTCCAAGCTTCACTTCCATATGTTAATGTTGGTATCACAGAGCTACCATGCGGCGACTTGTTTACTTCCATACTCTCTTCCCAATTTTTATCACTGCTTTCAAAGAACAGACAACCTTTCTTCCTTGTTGCACCCTTTCAAGCACTTCATCCTTATTGTGACACTGTATTCCTTGCTATGACTACTTTCTTTGGTGTGACTCTAAATTCCTGGTGTATAGTGTATCAGTAATCGTGGTAGCGATTATAACAGAGATCAAAGTCATTTTAAAATAGAGCGAATGTGTATTTGGTAGCTTGCTTTCAAAAGATTATTAAATTTAAAAAAATGCTAACAACACTGTTCAAATGCTGGGAAGGAAGTGCAAAGAACAAGAGATAAATATGCGCACAGAAAAGAGTGCAGTTGGAATGGGAGGATATTCAGCTGAATACCTATTACCACATTCCACCGGCTACGAAAGTTTTGCGAATAGTGTGGCCTGTAGTAATCGGTAATGAACTCTGAATCTCCTTCCGTCCCAGAAGCTCTCTTGCTTCATTTTTTTTTTTTTTTATGTGCTTCTGCAATTTTTCCGTCTCAAAATCTCAACAATAATTTTACATTTTTTTCTAGTAAGCTTTAAGCAAAGGATCTCCTGTACTTCGGCCTTTTCCAGTCTCAAGTATTCAAAGCATCTCTCTCTCTCTCTCTGCGAACAGAGGAAAGTTTCGGAACAGCAAGCATAACTGTGGCAATAGAGATTATGCGAGGGGAACTTCCTAGGTTACACTTGTCTAATCAGGCAGCCAGCTGGGCCAGAAAACTCTAGAGGTGATAGTGGAAGGCGTGGACGATCCAAGGAAATTTTGTGACGAAATTTGACGAGGAAATGACCCGGCATTTTGAGGGTGGGGCTTGTGGGGCTTGAGTGAGTGGGGGGCTTAGGTGAGTGTGGGTGGGCATTGTGGTTGTGTGGGCAGTGTTGGTGGAGGTGCAGTGGTGCCGTGTGAGAGAGAAGAGGTTAAGGAGAAAAGTAAAATGTGGGTGTTGCAACAGGAAATGATTAGTGAGTGAGGTGTGGTGAGACATGCATGTGTGGCTAAGTATATTAGCTACGGATGTAATGTTGCCTAACGGACAGTTTTTCCTGGTTAGTATGAAAGTTAGCGGAGAGATCAGGAATCGTGAAAGGCTAAGTGGTGTGACGTTGGTGCTGTGGTGTAGGTGTGATGTTGGAGCTTTGTGGTGGGTAAGTGTGGTATGATGAAAGTAGGTGTTGTTTATTAACTCATAGTAAGATCTTTAGTGCTTATTTTGTTTTGTGTGAGGGTGGTCTATGTTTTTTCTTTAATTCACCGACAGCTACAGGGATATTGTGAGTGTAGTTAGAGTGTGGTACTTCGCTGTGAAAGCCAAGGTGCAAGTTTTTTTTTTTTTTTTTTTTTTTTTTTTTTATAGCAGTTACCTGTTGAGCTTGTGTGTGTGTGTGTTGTGTGTGTGTGTGTGTGTGTGTGAGAGAGAGAGAGAGAGAGAGAGAGAGAGAGAGAGAGAGAGGGAGGTGTCGCAATGACCAGAGAACGGTCTATGTCATGCTGCTGTTATACACTGTCTTGGAGCACGTACTATTTTTGGAGACGTGTGAGGGAGCACAAGCAGAACGTGATGACTCCCACTTCATACAATACACGCCTAAGCCTTGACTACACGGTTTCCCTTATGTTGTTCGACTCACCACAGATCCAGTTCCAACGTTATTTAGGGTATAATTGGCGTACTCTACAAGTCAGTCCCTCTCTCTCTCTCTCTCTCTCTCTCTCTCTCTCTCTCTCAGAGAGCAGGCACACTTCACGAAGTGCAGGTGAGGCTGGTTAGGTTTACCCTCATATATTCAGTCGTTAACATACAGTATGAGAAAGTTCAGCTTAATCACGCATAATTTTATAACATTCAGCGCCCCGACTTTGATAAAGTACAAATTTAATTCCCTTACAGACTAAGTACTAAGCCTGTAATAATGTCTAGATATTCTCTGCTGAAATTAACCTATCATCAGACGCTATGAGGAGAATTTGTGATAGAATGAGATAAACATCACTAGTGAGGGGAAGGAGAGGACTTGTTCGTCGCTGGTCTAAAATATATATCAGGCGTTCCATCTAGTCACTGGATCTAAAAGTCTCTCGATGTATCATGTAATGAATTGCTCTGGTGATCTAGCTACAAATTGTCTTACCTTTTATTTCATCCTCCTTTCTTCATTCCAGACATCAGTTTGCCTGTCTGTTCGTGTATTTCTCAAAATACCATCAATCATCAACCATTTTCACTTTTTTCGTACACTTACTCTCCCACCACAACATCTCTTGTTAGATTTGTCGTCTCAAGTAAACCTTTGTAAGCCATACAGGTTGTCATTCCCATTCATGCTAGTGCTTTATCTGAATTTTCAGACTCGTGTGCATTATCGCTCCTCTTGGTACAGTCAAATATCCATCCATCCACCCTTCATCCAGTTCTTTTGTGGCCAGTCAGGAGCGTAAGAGTCCTCAATGAGGTTACATAATTTCAAACAAAATTCAGAATTAGTAATATGTCAGTGAGTTGTCGAGGGCAGGGTTTTGAAAATTATTTTCATAACAAGGAAATCTACGAGCACCATCCAGAATCATAGTCATTTTCGTCAAGTCGCAAGTGTTGGTGTGTGCAGTGGAAGTGACTTCTAAGATATATCGTTCTGTATTTGGAATTCAAACGGAACATTTGTTGTTACTGGACGAAAACTAAAGCTCTTTTCCAGTGTCTGTTAAGGTGTCTTAGTTTCAGATTTACAATCCTGAGGTGTTTCTGTGCTTATATCTATGCTTCCATCTGTGCTGTTGTCTCTGATTTTCCTGTGTCAGTTTTGCATATATGATTTTCCGCTACAGTTTGCTAGTCATTGTTTTTTCAGTGATTTTTCCCTTTTCTAAAGCCATGACATGATACATGCAGGGTCAATGAGCAGGCTGATTTCTCATTATTTACACTTTCATTACTCACTTTTTTGCTCTTGTTACATTTAAATTACTCATCTTTCTTAAATCAATTAGTAAAAATTAGACAACTTGCTACCAGCGTCTAAAAAGATATTCCTGTTAATGTTTGCTATATCAAATAACTGACATGAATACCACATAAACTAACAGCTGATTTCAGGGAATATAAATTAATTTTCAAGGGATGGCTGAGGAAGTGCCATTTATAAAACGAACGTCCAGTGTCAGGTACTCATGATTTGTTTTCTGGAAAAGTATAACAGCAGCCACGGTGCTTTATCACACACACACACACACACACACACACACACACACACACACACACGGTTATGAATGCAAATCAGTGTCTGCATCAGGTTGTACAAAGTTCGCGGCAGGACTAGCTCTTCTTTTGTGAAGGGGCAAAAAAAAAAAAAAGGGGTGGGGGGTGGGAGAGGGAGAAAAAAGAAAAGAAACTGCCCTAGTAGGAATCAAGAAGGATCGTAGTAATAGCAGTATACGCCAAAGTCAAAGGGTTGTACCACTTAACTAGGGTAACTTGAAACAACCTTTATACCTTGTCCGGTAACCAGCCTCCTTGGTGATGACTGATGCCACTCAGACACACACAGCAAGCGAACGGTAAACCTGCAGGACTGTCACCTTGTTACCAACGCTAAGGTGAGTGAGTTAGAAAATGTTGAAATTGCCCTAAATCCATGTATTACTAACTACTCCGTTCATTTCCGTGTTTCTCTCTCTCTCTCTCTATACAGAGAGAGAGAGAGAGAGAGAGAGAGAGAGAGGATATTCCCCGTCTCAAAGTACGTCAGTAGAATCCATGGCTCTTTGTGTTGCAGAGAAGCCTATCTTCAAAGAAATCTGGAATATTTTGGAAAGAGTACACTAAGAAGCCATTGAACACACACACACACACACACACACACACACACACACACACACACCATACTCTCCTAACACTAATGGTTCATTTAGTGGTTATTTTTGACGGTTCTTTGCACTTTCTTTCATGAAGCACGAATGTAGCAGGTTTTTCTTATCTTGCAACTTATTTCATCGTATTTTGATCATCCATACAGTCCCGGTTCACTCATTCTTCCTCTCAGATTTCCAACCTCTCAATGTCAGCATAACATCTGTGCAAACTATTTTCTGCCCTTCAGTCAGTATATTTCTTTACTCCACATCTTTTATGAATTTCTACGGTAATAGAAAAGGTGACTGCCACTGAACTGGTGGAGGCCGTAATGGATGTGAAATTGTTCAGAAGTTATGATAATGGTTGTGATTGTGGTTATATTGGAAGGGATGACAGGTGAGGTGTTTGATATTGCGTGCATGTACTATGAATGATGTGGTTGTGTTGATACTGGGGGAGGTTGCGGTTAAATTAGCTACTATGGTGTTGATAGTTGAGGATATGATGACAGTTTTCTCCATCTTTCTCCTTTTATGAATAACATTGGTAGTTATGGTCATACAAAGCAATACATCTTTACCATCAAAGTGACTAGTTCATTGGTCGTCAACACTACCTTCTCAACCAAAACAGATGAATCATTATGTTTTTTCCTCGAGTGAGAAAATTATGTAATCTGATACTGTGGAATCAGAGGTAACGTGACACCTCTCTTTTACTCGGGATAGGTTTCCACTCTTCCACAGATATGTATTAGGATTTTTCATAGACATATTAGATGACAATAAGTTGCTGTTTTGTCTCATTTATTACGATTTCCTGTTACTTAAAAATAATATAAGCGAACTATAGTATGTGAATAATTTAAATTATATACTCTTTTTAACAAATCTCTATGAGCCCTTCCTCCCTTAAATATTGACACTACAGTTATGTATGCTAATACAAAACTCGGTAGCACACACACACACACACACACACACACACACAATATTTCGTCTGTGCATGCAAGCACAAATAATAGATTTCAATAACGAATTTCAATTTTCTAGCGAGTGAATAATTTTCCAATATATCCGCCGTTTATTAAAGTCTGTGATGATGCCGCGAAATATGAGGAGGCGAGATACTGGCGTGGGTAGTTTGAGGAACCTAAATGGGATCACTGGAGTCATTCGATGTGACGGACTCAAAGACAGGTTATTGGATTTTCGATGATATGAGTTACAGACAGCTCGACTTCATAATTAGCTAATCACCTATTCAAATATTAATTTTATGGACGTTTTATTGTACACAGTTCCGATACCAAAGATGAAGACTAGGTGGTTAAAATTCTTTGCATCAATACTTCATCATCTTCATGATCCCGATCTCTTTCCCCCACTAAGATAAGTTGCAGTAGAATCCAAAAAAACAATAAAGAGGAGCAAAAGAGTACAAAGAGGGCAAATAACTACAGATCTAATGGTCTTTTCGGGGCTGCTGGTTACAGTGAAGACTGCAACTACGATAACAAATTCTATGAGGTGAAGATAAAGATTACAAGTACAATGCAAGAAAAGAATGCATAACAGAAAGACAACTAATCAACAGCATGCCCACTAAAAGGAGCACCACACCTTTTCTGTCACCATCCAGTCTCTCGGAATCCAGCATCAGGCTCACATTCACCTCTCTCTCTCTCTCTCTCTACGTTTTTCACTTCTCTTAGACTTGCCTCCTCCCTTACATATATTTGCTTCCTCCCTCACACATAAATTACTACTATAGAACAAGCTCCTTCCTCATTGTTCACTAACCTTTCTCTCATTCTTCCTTCAGAAGCTCTCCTTCCCTCGTGAATTTTTCACTTTCACCCTTTCCTTCCTTGTCACATAATCTTCCTCTTCACACTTTTACGCTCTTGGTCAAAAATTTACTCCCTGAATTTCATCTCATCTCACGCATCTTCACCAATACAAGCACTCTTTAGAATACTCATTCTAGCAGGTTCATTTCTGCGCTGATATTTTTCACGAGATTTCTTTAGTCAGACTGTGCTGTGTTACATGAACTTATGACACCTGCATTTGAGAAATGGGGGCAGTTGCTATATTTCATTCGACTTGTTCATCTGTCTGTCTGTCTGTGAACAAAATAGAGTTTTTCTGATTTCAATCACGCTTAGTTTGGGGTGCTTAGGGTCAGCCAAGTGGTTGAGCTATTGCTCTTTACAATTATGTAAGAGTTAGATCAAAGTTTTACCAAGTATGGTCGATCTAAATTTTTATTCGATTGAAATCATACTTGTGGAAGGATTAAGTTAAGACAAGAACAAAGCAACTCCACTTTGAGAATAATCATCCTAGTGACAAGGTCATGGGGCAAGGTCAAATTTCGACTCATGCGTGTGTGGACTAAATAATTTCTATAGTTTTGATCCACTTTAGACGAAACTTGGTGAAAGCTTAAAGGATCACTCAAGGGATTGACTTATAGTTTTTGGGAACAGTAGGTAAAAACTCAAGGTCACATTGAATGGTCAAGTTAAAGACTTTATCTTCTTTAGACAAAACTTTGTGGATTGTTTTAGAGTATGACAAGGATATCTACTTTCGATTTCGAGAATAACAAATGAGAGTTTAGGGTCACACTGGTTGATAAGAAATGAACAGTTAAAGAAAACAATCTTAGCAGCCCAGTTGCCTCTCCTTCCTTTGCCCCCATTTACTCACCCGGACCCCATCCCCTTCTCTAGTATATCGTATTTTCTTCTCAGCTTATCGATTGTAGCTGTGCGGTGTATAGGCTGTAACAGACCACTTGGTAAGCAAATTCTTACCCATTCTCCAGGGCTACATAGCACGTGTGTTGATGTCTGCCTGTTAGCACAAAATTGGCAGTATTTCGCTAGGTAAGACAAAGACAAACTTCGACACATTTACTGTAGAACCACAGCATATTCGGTCACCGATGACAAACATGCATATGCTTCCCACTATGAAATTAAACCAGTTAGCACCAGCTATAGGAGGCGTCCTTTAGCAGCGATATTGCCTTCCAAACATCCCCTCCCCCCACCCCGTCACACACGCCTGTTGATCGTAATATTTGTATCTCCCACTGTAAGCCCTCCATCGACATTATTTCACCAGCTGAATCTAGCATCTGTTTTCTATATTAATGTTTGCAATATACTATACATTATAACATCCTCTGCAGTCACTACTCTAGTTCACGATGATGATACTGCGGGATCTATATATGCGAGGTGGCAAAAGTGTGGCTGGGGAGCAGCCTTTATAGCTGATCGAAAAGCTAGTACTCGTGACCGATTATTGCTTCATAAAGCTAGCACATAAAACCGACCTCTGCAAGAACCTTAGGTGTCAACTCCCACCCATTTATTTCCTTCAGAGACCGGATCCTACATAGAAGAATTTTCCCTTTTGAACCAAGTTTCTCGAACCTATTTTCTGTCTATCTGTCTATCTATCCCAACTCCCTAATCCCGCAAAGGGTGGGCGCAGACAAAACGCCTTCAAGTCGCTCTGTCATCCACCATTTGACTGCCCTCCCCCCAACTCACTCCCCCCTCCCTCATATATCTCAACTCCATCCTTCTACCTCATCCTTGGTCTACACCTCCCTCTCCCTCCCTCCACTTCACTTACATACACCCTCTTAGTCAGTCTTTCATTCTCCATTCTCTCCACATGTCCAAACCACCTCAGTGTATTTCTCCCAATTTTCTCAGTCGCATCCACATCCACCCCACAACGTTCTTTCACATTTTCATTCGTCAACCTCTCCCTCCATGTCACTCCACATGCTCCTCTCAGGTAACTCATTTCCACTGCTCTCACTCTTGACTTGTTCCCCTTTAGCAAGGTCCACGCCTCGCTTCCATACGTCAGGGTAGGGATCAGAATACTATCATGCAGTGACTTCAAAACTTTCATACTCAGCTCTCTGTTTCTCATCATTGCTTTCAGTGAACCAACAACCTTCCTTCCCTTCTGTACCCTTTCACGCACTTTATCCCCCAAACTTCCATACTTACTCATCACACTACCCAAGTACTTGAATGCACTCACATTCTCCATATCCTCATTAACCAACCTCACTGTGCATTGTGACTTCATTCCTCTCAAACACCATAACTTTACTCTTGCTTACATTCACTCTCAAGTTCCTCTTCCTACACACAGTCCCAAATTCATTTATCAAACCTTGCAACTCCCATTCATCTTCACTCAACAATACTGTATCATCAGCAAACAGCAACACTGGAATCTTCCAATCCTCACCCTCATTCATTAGAGCCACTCCCACATCCACTGCCCTACCTTGCACCTCCTTTACAACCCCATCCATGAGTATATTAAACAGCCATGGAGACATCACACATCCCTGTGTCGTCCTACGTTTAGATCAAAGAACTCACTCAGCTCACCATCCACTCACACCATAGCCGTAGCTCCCTCCTACATTCTCTTCACAGCACCCAACATTTTCCCATCCACTCCATATAATCTTAATACCTTCCACATACCTTGCCTATCTACTCTGTCATATGCTTTCTCCAAGTCCATGAAGGCAGCATACACCACTCCACAACAATCTCACCCCCAAAATTCAGCATTTCACCACACACTCCATCAATTCCCACCATCACTATCTCAAGAGTTGCCACTGATCGCCAGCTAGTTCAATATGGAAGTCGGGCTACTCATGCATAGACCACAGAAGTCGCATATCTTTAAAAATCTCTCCCGTGATAGTCATTGATATACCGAACGTAAGCTCTCCATGATATTATTCTTTAGCAATTATACTAATTTCCTAGATATGCTTTAGTGCGATAAATGCAGGAAAACGTTACCATTGAAGCCGTGAAAGCACACCGGGTGTGACAGCATTCATCACATACTTACAAGTCTCTAGCTGCTCCTTTTGTGTGAAACCCATATAATTTAGTTTTCTAACAGAACAATGCATCTCCAAAATGCTGAAGCAAATCTGCAAAGTTTTTCATATGAAAATTGTACAGTGTTTAATGTCGAAATCATACAGAGACGAGATTGCCGGCCGAAATCCGACGATGCCGAGGGCTCCAAAATACCGTGCAAAAAGTCAGAACACCACGCCAGTGGTGTACCCTGAACAGGGTATTTCTCTAGACTTCAAGAATTGTTCAGTCTAGGAACTGCCCATTTTTCTCTGCAACGGTTTTCCATGATCTATGTACAGCAGGCCTAGCGCGGCAGTAGACACATGTGAGTTTGTTATTGTTTATAATCCTAACGTACGATCTTCAGCCGGGTCGTGCTAATATTTCTTAACGAAGATCGTTACCTATGTCTCAGAACACTGTTAATTTTTGTTTTGATGGACAAATACATGAAATGGATGTAAAATAAAGCTTATCGATATTTAAGGAAGGAAAGATAATAACCATCCCAAAACCGAGATGGTAGACTCAGCCCCCATTTTAAAAATTCTGTTTGACTATATCACAGCCTCTCTTCCTTGTATCAGTGAGTAAAATAGTGTTGCTATAATTTCTCCCTTCCTTTTAGTGACACAGAGGGCACAAATTGAACGGGGTTTAGTTGACCGACCTTGATGTCGAAAATTAAATAATCTGGTGAAGAGTGTCAGTTTTTCCTTGGTTAGTGACATCGGGAATTCCTGGGGCCTATCCCATCTTGATCTTCTTCATTGTTTCAGCTACTTCCGCCCTACTGATCTCTTCCTCCCTCCTCTCATCTCTTCTCCCAGCCATTCCCCAACCACTTACACTCGCACTTCCCTCACTCTCTACATTCAACAAATCCTCGAAATGCTCCTTCATCTCCTCATTTTCTCTCTCTTCTCCATCAACAATCCATTATTCCTATCTTTCACTCCCCTACTTTTACCCCTTTCACACTGTCTTACTTTCTTTACCTCCTTCCAAAACAATTTCTTACTCTCTCTCCATTTCACACTCAGATTCCTCCCAAACTCTTCATCCACTCTCGTCTTATTTGCCTTCACCAGTCTCTTCACCTCCCATTTCCTGCTCACATGTACCTCCCTCTCTTCTCTCTCCCATCTTCTCCCCTACCCTCTCTCGCTAGCCAGTCACTATATTCCTTCTTCCTTGTTCCACAGCTTGTTTCACCTCATCATTCCACCATGCTGTCCCTTGCACACCCCTACATCTCCTTCTCGCTCCACAAACCACCTCACACACTGCACCTATCTCTTCCGTGAATATCTTGCATACTTCTTCCACTCCTTCCGTCTGCTCTAACTCATACCTTCCCAATCTTTCTTCCACTATGCTCTTATACTTTGCCATTTTCTCACTATCTTGCAACTTCTCCATTCTTTTCACAGGAGCTGTTCCCTCCTATCTTCCCCTTCATCTCTTCACCCATTTTCTTTGCAGCCTTACCTTGGCCATTGCTAAGTGATGGTCCGAGATTCCATTCCCCCACCCTCTCCACACTCTTGCATCCAACACTTATCTTCTCATTCGCTCATCCACACATATGTAATCCATCATTGCCTTTCATTCAACAAGTGTCCGTCCATCCTCCTCATAACTCTCCATGGATTCCTGTGGATCATCTTATGCTGGAAGAAGGTGTTGGCTATTGCCAACCCCTTACTAGCACAGATGTCCACCAAAGCACTACCATTCTCATCTACTTCAGCTGGCAAACCCAACTGACCAACCACTCCATCCACTCGTACATTCCCAACTTGTCATTCATGTATCCAATCAAAAACACTCTCTCGTTCCTCTCAAACTCGTCCATACATGCTTCTACACTCGCCCAAAACTCGTCTTTCACTTTTGCCACTCAGTCCTCAGTCGGCACATACGCACATACAATTGCCCAAGCTTGTATACCTACTTTCATGCTCATCCATACAATCCTTGCACCCACTGTTCCATACTCTCTTACAGCATCTCCTTCCACTTCTTGCTTATCATCAGACATACTCCCTCTCTTGCCCTCTGATTTTCATTAACTCCCTCACATATTTCTAAACCATACTCCCATTCTCTCACCCTTTCACCTTTCCATTTAGTTTCAATCAGTCCACATACATCCACTCTTGCATCCTCAAGCACCTGAACAATCTCTCTTTCACTTTATCATTCACTCCTCTCACATTCCGCATTCTCATCCTTAGAAAGTCCCAGTGGCGGATTAAGGGGGGGGGCTGACTGGGCTGCAGCCAGGGGCCCCCAGTATTTGGGGGGCCCCCAATTCCTACAGTTTGTCAACAGAAAATCTGATACAAAAGGTCACCTAAGGGGAATGCATGATTGAGGGCCCTCCAGGGAGACCCCTTCCCAATCCCCCATAACAAACCTTCCCTCAGGTATTCCCCCACGGCTACATTAACAATATATTTAGGTTTTCATTATATAAAGTAATAAAAATAACAATAGGCCTACATACAACTTAATTGGACCGGTGCATAAAAATAAAATAGTTACCGGTTCAATTACGTTTGGGCTGTGGTTTTCTTCCATGACTTCGTTATTATATGCAGATATTTTATACAGATATTCAGGATAATTTCTCCTTTTTTATTGAGTTATATTATGTTTAGTACATAATAATTGCTATAGTATCTGTGAGACCTAGAAGAGAGGATCAGAATATTATTGTTTATAAAGTATAATTTTATTCCTACTCAAATGCTCAAGTCTTTGTTGACATGACACGCCGGTACTCGTGTGTAGTAGAGGGAATCCAAGAACGTCCTAGACGGCCAAAATAGCAACATTTAGACGTAAGTTTCTCTATTTGATATTTTCATTACTTCTTATATAAAATGGAGGGTATTATTTTACAAGTGGACAATATGCAGTTTTGAAATTTTAGCACCATTATCGTATAGTATAGTCCCTAAGGATCACAAATAACCCCCATTACCCCATTCGGAAATTGATTATTACTCCCCTAAGATAGGTTAAGTATGTTAGGTTTGGTTTGGTTAGTTTTATTGTGTTCGGTGAGGGGCATTTCCTACAAAAATGAAGGTCAGAAACATTAGAATCGCATCAAAAACTGGCAGAAAAATATATTGCACTACCTTGGGGGTGTATTGTCCACTTGTAAAAATTTACCAAATGGAGTACCTCAAGCATTATTGTGAACTCTACTAAACGCACATCGGAAAGACGGAACAAAGGTACAATGCTTCTGCAAGCCGACCTGCCACTTAGCAGCTGTGTAGCATTTTACTGTACAGAGAAATGAGAAAATTACTCTATCACTATTCCTCACTATGGTGCTATCGATAGGAAGTTCCGGTTTAGGTTTTGTGTTCTATTTACTTAGTTTATTTTTACTAAAGATAATTATCGAGTAGGCCTAATGCCTGACGATTTTTCCCATCAATTTTTATCGTGTTCTTCGAGCTATGAAACACGGAAAGATAAGGTAATTGTAAAAGCATATACCGGTAGTACCTGGTTTGGTATTGTTAGGTTCATTTTAATAGGCTAAGTAAACCTAATTACCTCCGCCAACGAAGTTGGAGGGGTTATGTTTTCACCCGTGCTTGTTAGTTTGTATGTTTGTCTGTCTGTGAACAAAATTACTCAAAAACGCGTGGGCCGATTCTTACGAAATTTTGCATATAGACTGGACATGGCCTACTGAACAAATTATTAGATTTTGGTGAAGATCGGGTCAAAGGTCAAGGTCGTGGACGCGAAAAGGTCATACCCCACAATTTCGTACTCAAAAATACTTGACGGATTTCAATGAAATGTTGCGGTAGGCTTTGATATTGTCCAAGGAAGAGGTGATTTGATTTTTGTGAAGATCGGGTCAAGGTCACAGAAACGAAAAGGTCAAAACACATTTTTGGCCATAATTTCCTTTCTAATAATGATAGAGACGTGGGACCAACGAAAATTTGTAGTATTAAGCAAGCCCTTTCGGATGTGTGCTGTCAAATTTGTCAAATGTTTTATTTCTTTGTTTTTGTTTTTTACTTTGTAAAATTGTTTGTTACCAACATGACTCAAAAAGTACTTGATGGAAGGGCCCCCACCTGAAGTTTAGCCAGGGGCCCCATGCACTCTTAATCCGTCCCTGGAAAGTCCTTTGTCCGTTCCTTGGTCGTCGACGTATGATCGGTCCTGGTCCGAGGCGCCTTGTTCGCTTGTTTAGTTAGTTCTTTTTACGGGGTGTGGCACTAACCGACCACCAACCCTTTTAGTCACCTTATACGATCCACTTTTCCCATGGATCTGTTTTATTGAAGGACTTAATTATCCCATGAGCTTATTTGCACCAGGGTCTGTCTTCCCTATGTGCCAAACTTCTTCCATGGACCTATTTTCTGTTAACCTCATTACCTTAAATGAACCTTTTTCCCAGTTGGATATATTTCACCATGAACTTGGTTTCCCTGGTGGATTAAATATCTCATGGACCTATTTAGCTCATAGACTTATTTTCCCATATGGGTCTGTCCTCTTATGTAGCAACGGCAAATCTGCAAACGGACCTTTTTTCTCACATGACCTATTGGACATACAGTGTGTATCTTTTTGAGCCGGTTTCACCAGAGGCATACACCCCATAGCCCTATTTCCCATATATAGCCACTCCCACCCTGGTTCTCCCCATCCCACTGGCCTATTTTCTTACTACCCACTTCGCTACCCATCCTGGCTGACCTCCCACCCTGCGCGTGCACCCACGCAAACACTAAACCCACCCCACCCCACCCCACCTCTCCAACTTTCCCACTCACAGACGCACCACCCACAGGCCAGCCTATCCAATCAACCTCGCCACGCACCCATCCACATACCCACCCTCATTGCCAACTTAGCCCTCTCCATACCCACTCATCCCACCACCCAATACCCAACTGACCCTACCCATCCTCTCTACCCACTCACCCATCCCATACACCGCCCACCCACCATCCTATTCACCCTATGCACCCCCATAACCCACTCACCCCTCTTTCCAACCCACTCACCCCACCCACCCAAAACCTCTCTCACCCAATCGACCCTCATGGCCACCTCACCCTCGCCCCCTCCCCCCAGCCACCCTGTCCGCCCACTCATTAGCCAGCAGACCCACCCTACTCAACCTCTCATCCACTCACCTACCCACTGACCAACCACTTCCATTTACCCACTCACCCCACGCACCCACCTTCCCTGCCAGTACACCAGACGTACCAACCCCATCCATTCCATACACCTGGTTCAGTCATCCTACCTACCTCATTTTGTCAAGCCTCCGGGAAAGTTCAAGCCTATGCCCATAGTCAGATACATAAAAAAGAAAAAAAAAAAAAAAAAGAAAAGAGAAACAGCCACCCTAAGGAAATCGAGCCGCTACCCTATACAATCCACTTCATTCACCTTCCCATCCCCATCCATGACCCAAGTAATCTACGAGTACTCACCCAGTCACCAGCCTTTCGCAAACAAAATTTACATGTTTCTAACACACACACACACACACACACACACACACACACACACACACACACACACACACACACACACACACACACACACACACACACACACACACACACACACAAAGCATCCACCCCCCACACACACAAGCACCCCCCAGGGCCCAGACATACACAAGCATCACCGCACACACACACACACACACACACACACACACACACACACACACACACACACACACACACACACACACACACACACACACACACACACACACACACACACACACACACCGCTCGCTGGTGCAGTGGTAACGCTCTCGCTTGCCAACAGGTGGACGGGAGTTCGCGCCTCGCCCAGGTTGCGAAGAGTTTCACTGACGAAGTGGGTGGTTACTGTCCCCCTTGGGCAAAGGGACGGGTGTGTGCGTGTGTGAAGGTCACAGCCTTGCCCTTAGATCGGACTATATGAGCTCTCAGCTCCCTTCCGGGAGGGTAAAAGCTGACGATCACGACCATCCAGTGATCCTGACCGACCCGGTGAATTACACACACACAGCCACCCACCTACCCACACACACACACACACACACACACACACACACACACAAAACCCACCCACACACACACACACACACACACACACACACACACACACACACACACACACACACACACACACACACACACACACACACAGCCACCCAC
The DNA here is from genome assembly GCF_032717465.1 of Coenobita brevimanus. Lineage (NCBI taxonomy): Eukaryota > Metazoa > Arthropoda > Malacostraca > Decapoda > Coenobitidae > Coenobita > Coenobita brevimanus. The sequence goes on along the minus strand of NC_136959.1, from coordinate 38,257,482 downwards.
CTACCCACACACACACACATACACAACCCCCTCATACACACACCACACACACACACATACACTAACACAGACAAGTAAAACTCATGTAGCTGTGGGTCGTAGACTAGAGTGAAAGAGGCGTTGTGAAGTGGTGGCTAAGTTGTCACTGAAATTAACCAAATTACAGAGCTCTCTCTCTGTCCTGGTTCGAATGTTACTTTCCTCTTGGGCTTAGTTTACACTCATTCCTCCCCGTCATAGTCTTGTATACGAGGTCATTAAATTCCCTTCACTTGGCTCACGTCGCGTTCAAAGTCTTTCACGTCGTTCAGTTAGTTTAACCACGTTCTCGCTTCTCCAGTCAAAGAGTCCGGGATCCTCAACTCCTCTTGCTTTTCCAAGTGTCAGTATTTCTCCCAGGCAACATCTGCTTATCCAGACTCACTTCCATTACCCCCCCCCCCCTTTCTTTTTTGTACAATTCACCTATCTACTTCAGTTCCATCTTTATGTTTGTTTTCGTATAAAGGCCACCTTATCTGCCTCACTTTCCAGTTGGCTACATTTCTACCTGTCCTTTTCTACTTCGTCCCTCCAAATTCCTCCCTAACATATCTCCTTTTTCTACATGTATTAGTGTTTTAAAGGTCTTCTTTGTCACTCTGTTTTATCATCTAATTGTGTCTTTCTTTTCTGTTCCCCTTCCCTTTTCATGTGTTTGAAGGAATATCTTTTGTTGCTGAGAGATCGATCATCTCACAGTTTTCTTGCAAGTTCTGTTAAGCTAAACCTTCTCTAACACTTTACTGGCTCTTAATCAATCATCTGACCGAATATTTTTCGTTCTGAAAGTGTTACATTCAGGAAACGCTTTTATATTTGTGTGTACTTGAATTACTGTAGAAAAATGTACAAAGAAAATTATTATTTCCAAATCACTTCTGTAATTTCTATAAAATACTTTGGAGAGGCCGCAGTAAAAGAACAGATGAATATTAATTCACCTGAAGATCTCTTTCCCATGATTATTTTTCTATGACGATAGGATAAAAACGAAGATAAATGAGAGAGAGAGAGAGAGAGAGAGAGAGAGAGAGAGAACACTCTTTTACCGTTCTGACCAACTGTAACGAAAACTTATTAGGCCCTTGTCATTACTAAAGCAATGATTCCCCCCCCCCCCCGCGCTCGCGGAACGAGAGAAGGTGTTATGTTTTGATCGTCGTATAGTGTGTGTGTGTGTGTGTGTGTGTGTGTGTGTACAAAGTAGCCCAAGAGTCTATACGCGATTTCAGCCGGAGTTGGTGAAGGGTTGAGAGCTGGCTAATGAGAAAAACATATTTTACAACACAGGTCATAGGTCACGGTCACAAGCCTAAGTTAAACATTGACCTAGCCAGATCAGCCGAAAGAGTATTTATCCTTTTAACACCACATTTAGATAAAAGACTGAAGGTGAGGCAAATATAAAGAGATTCTGTTTTGAAAATAACGACTGGTCAAGGTCACAGGGCAAGGCCACGGTTCGACCCGTGTGTGGGTGTTAGCGAAATAGTTTTGATTTGATTCTGACAAAATTTGGTGGCAGGGTTTAAGACCATTCATGGAGTAAACCTTTTGTTCTTGAGAACATGAAGTCAAAGGTCAAAAGCCAACAGGCAAGGTCAAGTTAAGCTGTTGGCCAGCTGCATGCTGATATTATTGTTAGTCATGTTTTCTTTCTTTCTTGTATTCTTCCTCTCTTCCTTGTTTAATTGCGGCAGGCACTTCTACTCTTCAGAATTACCTGATTCGACCAAACCTGGATACAATGACCAGCCAATGAACCAGCTGTGTCTGCAAGGTTTTGGTTGTGCAGCAACTATTTGTTGCCTGGCAACGGCCAAAAACCCTCTTTTTTCATACTTTTCACGTTTTGAGCTGTAGAAGCATTACTAATGGACGTAGGATGCTCTGACTTCTTTAGGCGTCGTCTTGAGGTCATTACCTATTGGAAGTGTGTCATCCATTTTTCCCTTCTCTCCTTTAGTTTTCGAGTGCTAACCCTGTGAAGATTGGCCTCAGTGTTCCTAGCAACAAGTATCAGTTTTCAAAATTGCCCCTCTAGTTCCCCAGCGGCTCAGTGAAAATGAATGAAAGTTTGCAAACTTGTAGACATTGACTAATACTTCAACTTTCTTTGTACAACTATGTGTTACATTGGTCATCTCAGGCGTCTACTGTTGTACAGAACGAAAACAGTAAAAATACCTAAAAAATCACTACCATGCTTGTGTGAAATGCCAAAGCTCTGAAGATCGTTAAGCCAGGGCCAAGATTCTTGGATGGGATGTTGCACTGGAACACTTTCATACAAAAATGACATGTGGTGACGAAACTCACTTCCAGTTGCTGGTAGCACCACCTAGAAGTTATGCCTCTGGTGGGCCATTCCACGAATTTAAAGTTCCCTAGCTCCACAGTCGGTGGATGGAATCGAATGAACCTTTGCATGCTTATACATGTTAATGAATACCGCAAGTGTGCTCATACTTGCATTACCTATATCTGCTAGGACAGGGGTCACTGGTCATCAAGTGCAGAAAATATGAAAAGTTCTAAAATTACGACCTTGCCCACGTGAAATGCTAAGGCTCCTAAGAATATTAAGTCACGGCCATAATTTATGGGTGGAATGTTGCAGTGAAGTGCCTCATTACAGAAATGACTTTTAGTGTCGGATCTCTCTTATGGTTGCTGACAAAGCTTGGTCCACTTAGAGCTGGCCATCTTCGCGTACCATTTTTTTTTTCTAATTCAAACTAAACTCAGTGGAACGATTGAGAACACGACAAGAATAAGAGGAAATGGATTTGTGAACACTTTGTTAAAGGACAACGGCTCATGGAAAGTTCAAAAGCGGAGGCTATATAGGCATTAATATAATCATGGCACAAAATGCAGCAAGAGCACAATATGCCTAACGCACCAGGAAGAGAAACACTAACATCCCCTAGCCCAGACTACCAAAAATGTCAAACACATGGTGTAACCCAAGGAAGCCAGTTGGCCACATGACGGAAGCGTGTTAGACAATATACCTCACACATACACACACACTTGTCAGCCAGCGGCAAACCAGGGAGTCATATATACCCAGAAATCAGGTGTAAGAGTCAGAAGGAGATTGGGCAGAGTAGGATATAGACATTAGAGTAGGAGGTTGGCAGCTATTAAGAGATTAGCTGTCATTCTGACAATCAGTGGGTCATGTCACTTTGTCCATGACACAAGTGCAGGGGTAGGCAGTGAACAAAATAGCTGTGTCACAATAAAACCCCTTAACCCGAGATTGTCTCTACCTCACCTTCACTTACGATAGAATATAGACAGAGGGTGAGTGAGACAGAGAAAGATCTACCTCCAGACTAGAGAGATAAAACCCAAAAATACACAATCTCCTCGCAATCCAATGCCTCACGGGTCTTTACAGTGCAAGCAGCCCACCTTAAAGTCAAGATACCTGAAGAATTCATCAACAGTATCATCATCCCTAGCATCAGTTGCTAACATCATTGGATTAGCTATCTAATAAAGTTATTCTCTCGGCTGGAAAAGATGAGAGGAATTATTCCATGGATTCCACTTTTTATGCTGATAGCACGAGGAGCTCCTCACTTATAACCTCAACATTTAGTCAGACAAGGTTGCCTTATCGCATCAATCACCTCTACAGCTATTGCACAATACACAATGGGTAATGAAATTCGTTTGAACGTACTGTATAACCTACCAGTCATGTTGCAGAATATAGCAAGACTACTTAGAACTCTAGAAACAGTATTTAGTGGCTCTTCTTTGTATGCTCACTCAACGCAAGAAGTGGCTGAAATCATTAAGTTAGCATACTGGAAGCTAGAAGAGGTTAAGATCATTATGCTCACCATCATCCAGGACATCCCATTACATTGGACTGACTCAACTGGGGAAACAAACAACAACACAAATACACGTGAAAAATGTGGTTTGTTCGATGTAAGTGGAGCAATTCTAGGTAACATTTTTGGATTGGCTACAGAAAGTAATCTTGGAGAAATAAATAAATAAATTTAACAAGGATGCACAAATTCTCTCAGATCAGCATCAGCTAGCTGATGCCCTGAACACTGTAATGATGACAATTGTGAAGAATCTACGAAAGCCAGAGAAATTTTCTCAAGAAATTGTGGAGAAAGTAAATGCAGTGGAAGGGAATACGACACTTTTCCAATATTTCTTGGTGGTCATATGGAAATATTGACATAATAATACCTCCTTAGACAACATTAGAGATCATTATCAAGCTTTCATGAAAGGCACTGCTAATGCTGGTAATGGTAGGATCACCATTAATTTACTTTCCATTCACAATCTACATAAAATAATCAATCAAGGCGTTAATAAGCATGGTTTGAAGCCTTTGTATGAGGAAAGGAATCTGATGTTATATTGTCCATACTTAGAAGCAACACTCACACCAACATCAATAGTTGTTCATTTACCATTCATAACAGATGATTTTTTCACGGTCTATCAAATATGTCCTTTTTCTTTAAGAAATGATGACTCATTAGTCACCATCAACACCAAAACATAATTCATCATGGTCTCCAAGAAACGGGACACTGTCACCAGGACACTGTCACCAGGACACTGTCACCAGGACACTGTCACCTTTACTAGTGAAACGGAAACAACAATAGAACATAAATGTTGCACATCATTGCCTGCATTTCACATTTGTCCTGCGTATATCTTCAAGTTTCAGCCAGCTAAGACAGTCCCTTGTGAAATGACAATCATAAAGAATCACAACATACATCATCATTGCAACTTCATGTTTGCACCAGATAAACTCATCCATCATCAACGCATTGGACATTCATCGTTTTTCTATTTCGATCAATATATATCAGTTTTCGTAACTTGCCCAGACACACCTCCAACCCATACATCTCCATTTGCTTTATACATATCACTGGATTATTGTGCAGTACTAACCCCTTTATTGTCCACCTTCCCTACTAGAAACCATTATGCTGTTCTAAACCACACTCATAAGTTCTTCTAACCATTACCTAAGATAAATTTAAATATGAGTACACATATTAAGTTAACTTCAAATAAATTTGAAACCATGCAACTGATGAATCGAACAATTCAGCCATAGAATTATGTTTTTATAGCCCAGCTCCAGACATCCTTATAATTTTCTCCATCATATTTGCTATACTAATACTGAATATGTGCAGAATGCCAGCTAGGATTGAAAACTTGGAAACAATAGTCAAATGATATGAGTTATAAGTGAGATCAACTGTATAAATACTGTAAATATTGCATGTATTTTATAAATACAATAACAAAAATACGGGGTTACATAATTATGGTATAGTATTAATTTAAATATAAACTGCAACAGAATGAAACAAGTATACGTGTACCCATTTTATAATATGTAACCATATTACTATGTCTCATATAAATAGATAGCAAGTATATTATGGATGGCCGATTCTTGATACGAGTGACTGCTGTATACCTGCCATTGCATTGGTATTGCATTGCTAGCGTATAATTATATAAAGATATACATCTCTATTATATTGTGCAATTAGGTTACTACATTCAGTTTTACAATGGTATTATGAATACCGTGTAGTTACATTAATATTTAACTTAACTGTTTGATAAGTAGACAAATAGCCTTGTAAGATTCTTGTACAATGTGTAGTTTGTAATACAAAGATAGATGGTAGGTACGACAGTTTGGCATGACTGAGCGATATACTGTATAGGCATTCATAGCACGGTATGTAACACAGTATGTAACACTAGCACAATATGTCTAGTGCATCAGGAAGTGAAACACAAACATTCTCTAACTGAGACTACCAAGAATGTCAAACACATGGTGTAGGTCAAGGAAGCCAGTTAGCCACGTGATGGAAGCATGCTAGACACTATACACACACACATGACAGCCAGCTGGAAACCAGGCTGTAATATATACCCGAAAATCGCATGTAGGAGTCAAAAGGAGATTGAGGGGTGCAGGAGATAGGCGTTAGAGTAGGAGGCTGACAGCTATTAAGAGATTAGCAGTCTCTCTGACAATCACTCTGTCCGTCACACAGGTGCTGTAGTAGACAGTGAACAAGATAACTGTCACAGTAATACTCCTTAACTCCAGAGTATCTCTACCTCACCCTCACTTACTATACACTATAGACAGGTGGGGGGGGGGGGTGAGACAGAGAATGACCTACCTCGTGACTAGAGATATGAAACCCAGAAATACCCAGTATTTACGCTATCCAACACCTCGTGACTCTTCACATTGGTAGCAGTCCACATTAATCTATACTGGTGACATAGGTGCCTCTCCAATCTACAGCTAAAATCCCAGCCTCCTAAGCTACGACTATTATTTACATTTGGCAGCACCAGTAATCCACAGTACAATATTCTACGATACCCGACACTGGTGGCAACGATTCTCTACAATATCCACTTTATTGACACTGGTGGCACCTACCTACCTAGATACCTAGTTACTTATCTGACTCAAATCTAACTTAGTGGAAGTGTTGAATATCAAGGAAGACTGGAGTGTTTCATTTTTTATAACAATCAATCAAAGCTCAAGGTCACAGGGCAAGGTCAGATTTCAGCCAGTGAGTGTGTGTGAAAAAAAAAAAAACTAAAACATTGCCTGATTTAGTTCAAATTTTGTGGATGAGTTGAGGATTGCCCAAGAGGTTCATCTCTTGTTTTCCGGAGTGATAGGTCAAAGGGGAAATTGACATGACAAGGTCAAGTTAAATACTTTTTATCTAACGTAGATTTACCTGTAGCTTTGTGAAAGGGTCACGTTAAAACACGAATGAGATTCGATTTTACGAATAATCAGTCAAAGGTCAAAGATCACAGGGAAATGTCTTAGGGCACTTGGTGAACTCATTTCAGTCAACTTTCATATGCTTTGAACCAAATTGGTTGAGAAGTAAGGGTGTGGCAAGAATTAAGTGATTTGATCATGGAAATATTTTATCGAAAATGAAGGTCATAGGGCAAATCAAACATTTGACCCTTAGGCCAGTTACATGGAAGGACTGTCGCACTCTCTGAGTGTTCCTTCTTGTTTTATATATATTCACGAACACCTGTGCACAGGCAGCAGGTGAGTGAAATGATTGTAATTGTGGTAACAAACCATAAGATGATGGTCAGCGCCAGCTACGGTATATTTTGCCGACTTGATCTGGTTGACTTTCCTGTTGCTACGTGGGTTACCAACGATTTGTGTTAAAGGGGACATAAATTGACAGCAAACATGTCACAAATACAGTACTAAAATTAGGGGTAAGTACGATAGGCTGAAATTTTTCAGCTTGTCAAAGTCACATTGTACTTCAGGTTTGAAACCAAATAGTTCAGGCAGCGCTTTGAATACTGACCTCCAGCATGGACGACGAAAGTGCGTCTTTGAAGGCGAGAAACATGCTAAACATAGGCATTAATTCTTGGACAAGAAAGTTAACATTTAACAGTGTCTCTCTAAGGGAAAACAAAAATGAGAACATTCTCTACAGCCCTGAAGATACAATTCTATTAACAAACAATTTTTTTGGCAACTGTACCTCTTTGGCAGTACTGCTATTCGCATTTGCCTTATTTTAGGAAGAATAAGAAAATGACGCTGGAATGTCATATCGTGTACAGGTTTTGCTTTAACTGCTGCGAGAGAACCATAATTTCACTTGTGATCCCTGAACACAGGTACAGACATGTCCTCAGTGAAATGTTCCTTCATGATATTGACCGACGTGGCTCTCCACGAAAAGCTTATGTTGACATTACGACCATCACTGTCATGAAAGGTCATCCAAGCCACACCTCACATTATCCTGGCAAGCAGCACCTGAGGCTGGTTTATTCATCAACCATCAGTTGCATTCTGATGCCAAACCCTCACAGAAAACTTATAACAAGAATGCTAACACGGTCTTTTGATTCCTCTGGGGTTATGTGTGATCCTGCGAATGAATGCAGCTCCTGTATTCAGCGTACCATTAACTTCAAGTTCTCTGTTCATCCCTCTTCCTAGAATCTCTCTTCTTTTGCTTGAGTACTTTTAATAATCCCCCCCTCTCCATCCCTGCATTCTCCTTCCCCCCCTCTCTCTCTCTCTCTCTCTCTCTCTCTCTCTCTCTCTCTCCATATTGTGTCTGCTTCAGAGGGCTGTGGAATGATTCTATGAGGCTTAGTAAGATGAAGTATCATCTAACGACAATCCACCCTTAGTATGAGGAGAAAGACCCCAATTTCTTCAATTGCTGTGGACAGAGTTTGGGAAAGCAGAGACTGGATGGAAGTGTTGTTTACCAGCAACAGAACTTAGGGTTAGTAGAGGCATCATATAAGGTTTCTCTTGAAACAGCAAGGGAGAAAAAGGCCAACACGATTGATGAAACTGTAACCAAGTTGTGTGCTGTAAAGATGGTCAAGCATGTTCTTGGAGAGTCAAGTGCACATAAGATTAAGCAGATCTGCTTCTCAAACGACACAATGAAATGGAGATTTAGTGACATATCAGCTGATATCAAAGAACAAGTGATCCAGTTTCCTCTGTCTCCAAGTGGTATGTTCACAGTACAGTTGGACAAGTCAGCAGATTTGAGTTCTTGTGCACAGCTACTCGTGTTTGTTAGGTATGTATTCATGCATGACATCAGAGATGAATATCTGTTCTGTACACAGCTTGAAACTACCACAAAAGCTTTAGTTGTGACGGAAAAGTTGATTTCTTTCTTCACAGCTAACGGGATGGCCGGGGAAGACTGTTGTGGAGTCTGTACTGATGGGGCTTTGATGACGCTGGGATAAAAATCGGGGCTACAGAAACATGTCATGCAAGTAGCTCCGAATGCGAAAGTGATTCACCGTCCGATCCATCGTTTTGCACTGGCGTCAAAAACCTACCCTGATGCCCTTTGCAAAATCTTGGAGACAGTAATATAATGTGTCAAGTTTCTGATAACAGGATATTTGAAATCTCGCCTTCCAGAAACTCTTTGAAGACAGATTTCGGAGCATGAATCCCTCCTCCTTTACTCGAAAACGCGATGGCTCTCGAAGGGCATTGTTGTGAACGGAATATTTGAGCATCGGAAAGAACTTCAACTTTTCTTGGAAATGAAAGTGAAGGATGATCTGTTAAGTCTCTTCAAACAGGAGTTGTGGGAGTCACGTCTTGCATACCTGGCAGACATTTTTGAGCAGCTAAACAGGCTGAATCTCAGCTACAAGGCAAGGAAAGACATGTATTTCACTTCGTGGACGGTATGCGTGCATTTTTTGCTAAACTCCAGAACTGGCAAAAGAAAATGAGTGCAGAAAATGTTGCCTTGTTTACGAATCTTTCAACTCTTCTTGATGAAATTAAAGGGGATCACCTACTTGATCCACCACCCAAGAGTTAAATAATTCAGCACTTGAAATCCTTGAAAAGTGAGCTCAAAAGATACTTCCCAGAATTCAAGGAGGAAGAAGGGAAATTGGTGAGGAATCCTTCCTCTGACACTCTTGGTATTGTTGCCATTCCCGATGATGTTCAGGACGAATTTCTTGACCTCAAGAATGGTTGTTCTGCCAGAGACTTTTATGAAAAAAATCTGACTGTGTTCTGGTGTTCCATGTATCAGTCATATCCAAAAGTTAGTGAAATCGCACTTAGAGTCCTCTTGCCATTTTCCACAACATATTTATATGATCTGGTTTCTTCACCCTGGGTCCTAATCCAAGCCGAAACCGGTTGGATTAGGATCCAGATATAAGATGTACGTTATCAGTGACTCAATCTCGAATCAGTCGACTGACTGAAAGCAAACAGCGACATCCATCCGTTGATATGTAAAAAAATATGCATTCTGATTTATGGTTGTAAGCATTAAAAGAAATTTAGAGCACCAGAACAGTTGTTTCATCATTATTTGTGATGGACTTGTGAGAAAACTGAATGGCGGCAACGAGGATGTTAAGATCCCCACAAGTTGGGAATGACGTGAAAAAGTTTGAGAGACACTGACCTACACCATCACCTACACCACCGATACCTACACCACACATACAGAACCGATACCTACATCACATATTCATCACCGTATACAACTCCACCACACCTGGACACCGCTCCCACTTCCCTTGCTTTGTATTTGCTTCCATGGTAACATTTCCCCTCAAGACTGATGTGGAACTGAGACCGTGAGATCCCCTCTTTCAACCTTATCCCTCGTCAGCCTCGGTCGCACACTGCTCATACTTTCACCATCACCTCCCTCTCCCTATCCTGGGTTGTTTTCCCTCACTCTACTTCTTTCTTCATTACACTTACTTTTTCATGTTGCTGTTGTCAGATTCCCCTTTCCTCCCTCACTCTTGAGGCTTGGTTATATTTTCCCTCCTTTCTGTCTCTTTCCTCCCGTATCAGTTCCTTACGTCCATCTCCTTTTTCCCCCTCGGCCAAAAGTTATGCCGCCTAAGTCAGGTGAGGTTGGCCCATGATCACGCGTCTGACCGCGCATAACCTGTCTGACAGGTCGAGAGATGAAGGAATAGGGGAACAGGGAGGGGTGAAGAAGTAAAGAAAAATAAAATGCTCGATAGGAGAGGTAAAAGAAAGAAACTTGGGGGAGGGAAGTGTGATTAAGAGGTAAAAAGTGGTGGAAATAAAGAAAATGCTTCTATTAAAGAATAAAATGTGAAGAAATGAATGTAAGAGAGTTTTTGATGGAAGAGAGGGGTAGGTATATTGGGAAAACATAAGAGCGAAGCTAGTTGTGCATGAAGAGACTGAGGAGGCTGAAAGGAAATACCCCCCTGTACTGCGTTGGGAAGTGGTGAGGGATAAATTCTTAGTAACTGGGGATAATGGTAAATGGAGGAAGGGCTTGAGATGGACAAGAGCAGTACTGTAATGCATAGGAGAATGTGACCAGGAAAAAATTCGTCTGCGGGGTAAAATTGAGATGAGCATTGTAAACAGGGGTTTGGACAGACAACAGACGGGAGGATTTTCCTGGCAAAGCTGTTGAAGTAACCTAAAGAAGAAAATCAGAGGATGTAGGTCAGATTGGACAGCACGAGAACAAAGGCTTGGCCTAGAAAATGGGGAAAAAAATGTATGGTTAGGATATCATGAAATATTAGCGTGGATTGGAATATGGCTTAGCGCACACTAGGATCTGGAGTATGGAATGATACCTTGGGCTGGAAGGAGGGAAGGAGAGACAGAGGAAAAGCAGCTGTGCTAGTCTTGTCCCTTAGACCTTAATTGGGTGGAGGGAGGGAGGGACGAGAAATAATAACTGGATTGGCGGTTGGTAGGAGTCTGGAGAGAGGAAGGGGATGGGAGGCTACTTAGTAATCTGAAGAGGTGGGGAAGGGGATTAAGAAGGGAAGGATAGAGTGACATGTGGAGGGAAAGGGAGGGTTATGGTGAAGGAGAACAGGAGGAGAAACAGCGAGAAAGCAGAGGAAGGGGAAGAGAGAGGAGAGAGAGAGTTAAATGAGAGACAAGAGGGGAGAGATAGGGTGAGAGAGGACGGAGGAGAAGTGCAATGAGAAAGGAAGGAAGGGGGTAGAGTGAGAGAGTAAATGCGTAAATCTTAGGGACGACAGAGAGAGATATTTGGGCGACATGTAGGAGAGTGGACGGGTGGAGTATACATTAACCCATTCGTGCCCGGGGTTCCTGTGTGGGTGATTTTCCTGGTAGGGTACTAAGCGTACCGCCTACCACCTATCGGCTCATAGAAAGTTCATAGGTACGTACCTAGGAGTTTTTTTTTTTCCTCAGAAAATGACTAAATCTACTTATTTTCAAGGACGCTAGACAACAATGAATGGAATAAGACGTCAGTGATGATAAAACGTTTGATGTAGGCTTTGACAGCCGGTTAATGTGTTATGAATCCAAGTATATACTTAACATTTTGAAGACATTGTGATGGACTATTTTTTCAGACAGATCCTTGTGGTAATGAAGTGGGTAATGAAGACCATAATAATACACTTCAATATGAAAAAGAAGAAAAAGACTAAAATTAAAAGGTCATCCTTGACTGAAGGAGGGAAAGTAATACGTTCTTTAACTGAATGACGATGTTGAGATGCATAATTCAGTCTGTGGTATTGTGTCATAAATTAATAGGCCGACTGTATGTAGCAACGTCCCTCTCTCTGTTATAAACCTGTTGGCTCTCATGAATGACGCCCTTAGTCTTAAAACTGAGGGCAAGGGCTACCCTTCCCGCACCCAGCTAGAAGTGGAAGCTCACACCTTCTAAGTAAGCAGTAGTCCTGAAAGCCTGAGAACTCACCCCTTCGTGTGGGTAGGCGTGGCAGACAGTTGGTAACAGTGATTAATTTTATAATTTGAAATCTTCAGATAAAAAGAAAGAATATGACAGTTTCTAAAATTGGTATACAATTTATTCTCTTAATGTTAGCAACTCTTACCACATTTATTATTAAAGACTGGCATTTGTTCTTAAATACTCTGTACGTATGCATACCGGCTTTGGAGAACCTGTACCATAGAAAAAATTCGGTGTCAGACATAGCTTCAAAGAGGTTCATGCGGTGAGTAATGAATACGCCTTGGCTGATCATACCGACTTTGATTACATTGTGGCCCAAATGCTTGTTTTTGCCATTTTTCCCACCTGGAACACCGAAATCCCACCAGTCCCCCAAGACACGTGGGAGGGGGAGGTTATTTGAAAACCAATCACGAGCACTGAAAATAAAGGTAAATTATTCAAATCACACCAATATACACCAGAAAAATACATTGCCAAGCCAAACCAATATAGCGCGGACTTGTAAAAGTTTATCGAAAGCAAGCTTAAAACTTCGTAATTCACACTAATTGGTTGTGCATAATTAGTCTGTTTAGGTAGTACTCGGCCATTCTTTATTGTAGGAATCATTTCATGAACTAATCAAACAAATTATTAAAGTATCATGCACCATATCTGATACACAGCTTGGTAGAAATATTGATAAGTATAATGGAAGTGGATACAGTATCTCATCTTTGTTTTCGTCTCGTCGTAAATTAACTATCTCCAGAGAAGATGTGAAGTCTTTTAAAACAATGAAAATATTAAACGCTTATTTTTTTTCGTTACACAGTGTTTTTATCATTAAATTAAAATCCCCAGCCCACACACCATAGGGCCCTTCAGATTCTACATAGTTTTCTTTGCACAAGCCTACGATAATATGATGAAGGGGCAAGCGATGGAGTTCTATGAGACTCACCGGAGTCCCCGCGGATTCCAGTACTAAGCTGGGGTAATCATCCCCCTTTCACTGGGGAGCGCTTTCCTTTTCGTGCGTTAAGATTACCAAAATATATGGGTAGGGCAAGGTGAAGGCCTACCCATAGTGTAAGACTATTGACGTGAAACTCTTGTTATATCGCTCAGGGAATGAAGTGCAGTATCACATAACTGCCGAAATGTGGGACAATGAGGACAGTGACCAAGAACAAAGTAGAAAAACCATTAGGAATCTATCTATCTATCTATCTATCTATACACATATATATACTGTTTAGAGAGAGAGAGAGAGAGAGAGAGAGAGAGAGAGAGAGAGAGAGAGAGAGAGAGAGAGCTAGTGTGGGTGGATTATAGGTGTGCATGGCGGGGTGTGTGCATCTGGCAGGTGCGTAAGAGGCAGAAGAAATTGGATAGGCAGTGTGTTTCAAAGTGTAGGAAAAGGAGCTTCTATTACATGGTCGTTAATATCTTTGTCATTTCATTTTGCATATTAACACTGCACGTCAATAAAGTAAATAATCGTTCAGAAATAAATATTTTCTTGCACAATCCTCTATTTAGCGAACCTCATACGGCAAGTGGGATTCATTCGAACCCTTTGGATACGTCTGCTTAGGTGCCTGATAACTTCTATATAATTCTGATTCCGCAATGCATGTTATTTTGTGGATAATTTTATGGGTGCAATTTAATGTTGTTGTGTGCACACCATGCCTTAACCTACTAGGATTAATATAAGACATCGGGGGTCATTTGCATCAGTGCACCCAAGCATCTCCTTGCCTGAACCAAGTTCAACGCATTTAACATAATTATTTTTTTACCATGTTCGACTAATAAAACTCTCTCTCTCTCTCTCTCTCTCTCTCTCTCTCTCTCTCTCTCTACATAGGCTGCTTCTCCAAAGATATCTATATCTGTATCTATCTGTCTATCTGTCTATCTATCTATATTGACAGAACAGAGGAAGGAAAAACAAATGAGTAAAAAAAAATAATCCATATACCAGATTACTGGCGTTCTCCATTCATAAAATATCTGTAATAGTTGGACTTGAACAGCTGTAGGTCGAAGTTTGGGGGGAAAATACTCTGGGGAAGCGAGTTCCAGAGAGATGCAGTTCGGGGAATAAAAGAATTCTGATAGGCAGAAGTTCTGCAATATGACTGAGTGACATTCCAGTCATGAGCGCTACCAGATGCCCGTGTAGCACGAGGGAAGGCATGGAGAGGTGGCACAATGGACACAACTTCATCTGAGCATTTACCATAAAAATATCTGTAAAATAATGCAAGGGAGGCAACATTTCTTCTTACATGTAGGGAAGGTAGTTTATTTATAACACCATGGTTTATAATAATTCCAACAGCTTTGTTCTGAATTTTGTCTTGTTGTTTTAGTGCAACCTCTCCACGTCCATTCCACAAGGGTGAGCAATATTCTAGCTGAAAGCACATATGACTCTTATAAATTATAGCTAACTGCTCGTCAGTGAAGAAGTTACGGACTCTGTACGATATTCCAAGTTTCTCTGAGGCGGTTTTAGTAAGTGATCTAACATGAGAGGTCCAGCTGAGGGCATTGTTAGGTGAGACACTGAGAATTTCAATACTTTTGGAGATGAGAACTTTAGTAGCATTGAAGGTATTATACTAATCTGGCAATATCTGTCTACTAGTAAACTGTATATATTTGGTTTTACTAGCATTAAAGGAGACAAGTTTTTTTTTTTTTTTTTTTTTTTTTTTGTCCCCATTCGTTGATCGTAGATAAGTCTTGAATTATGGAGATGTCTGTACTGAGTTGAGAGAGATATTAGACTTTGTCAGTGAGTGTTTGAGTGTCAGTGAACTGTGAAGTGTTGAGTCTTCTGCATATGAATGGATGGGATTGTGGGTGACAGATAAGAGATCATTAATATGAACCAGGAACAGGGTTGGAGCCAAAAATGATCCCTGTGGCACGCCGGCGTTAATTGAATGGTTATTGGAATCTACATCATCTCTTTTACTCTTATTTTTCTGTCGCTGAGATATGAGGAAAGCAGAGGAACAAAAGATGTTATTCCATAGCAAGGGAGTTTGGACAGCAGGGAACGGTGCCAGACTTTGTCGAAAGCTTTAGAAACATCAAGGGCTACTGCATGAGTTCCTTCATGTGGGTCAGCTGATTGATGGATGGTATGAGTCAGGAGATTGAGTATGTCAAAGGTGGATCTTTCGTGGGGAGAACCATATTGTCTGTCACTAATTAAGTTGATGGATTGTAGATGTTTAACTATGTGCTTATTAATTAAAATTTCAAATATTTTACCAAGAGAAGATGTGACAGCTATTGGTCTGTAATCAGAGGGGTCAGAGGAACTTCCTTTCTTTGGAATTAGGTGGATATTTATTCCCTACGGATGTATTATGCATACACATTTCATACACTAAACACCTAGCCTTTATGAAGAGGGAATCTCAAACATTGCGATCTAATAGTAGTAAATGGGATTCCCTGTCCATTTATTCCCCTGAAGCTAGGATGTAAACAGACACACTGCTGCCACATATACCAAAACGCGCCAGCCACTGTACCAGTTATAAGTGCTGCTAGTTGTAATTACTGCCTAATAAGCCACCTCACGTCCAGGCTCGCATTACAGCACTAACTACTTTCCTTCATTTTTCTCGTTTTGTTCCTTCCTGTGAGCTCTTCTCGGTTCGTTTGTTGCCATTGTTTGAGCTAATTTTCTTCTTCTTTTTTATCTACTGACGTCTTTCAGTAATTTCTCATCCTTTCTCTACGTTTCCCTGTCTCCTATTTTTCCCTTTTAGTTTTCTCTGTCCTCCTCCTGTCATGTTTTTCATTCTCCATTTCATCGTCCTCGTTCTATTTCATTCCTCTAGGAATTTCCTCAACTTCCCACGGTCATAACGATTTTATAAATCGGTATATTTAAATGAGATGATTATTATAGACTTTCATGATTTTCTGTTAGTATGACTGGATTTTCCTTATGAGTACTCTCTCTCTCTCTCTCTCTCTCTCTCTCCAATTAAAGACTCAAAAAAAGGAGCACACAGAGAGTACAACACCCTTGATCAAACATTTAACTCTGTCCTGTAACCTGTACCTACCAGCCGACTGGTCTCAGAATTTAATTAATTCATTCTTGCCTGACCTTTAATTATTCCAAAAAGTTTGGTCCAAACTGGATCAGAACTCAGACTTCACTGTTTTGCTATACTGATGTATGATCGTTCTCAAAACTCGAGCCCTCTCTTTGCCTTACCTTCAGTTCATCCATAAACTTTGGTCTAAAAGGACTGAGAATTTGTCCGGTTGACATCGCCAGGTTACCTTGACATGTGACAATTTGTTCTAAAAATATAAACTACGTTAGCCTCCTGGCTAATCATCAACCCTTAATGCAAGTTTGGTACAAATCAGGCCAAAACAGTTTCTTTGTGTGTGTGTGTGTGTGTGTGTGTGTGTGTGTGTGTGTGTGTGTGTGTGTGTGTGTGTGTCCGACTTCGGGCATAGGCTTCACAGCCTGCTTTCAAGGCCCAGTAGTCCTCCTACATAACATACACCTCCACATGTCACCACTTCGTCGCTAACACCCACCGTCCATATTGCATACATGCTAGGGTTGTCTCATACACTACTAGTATATTGGTATTAGCAGGGGTATTTTTACATTTTGACGGCTGGTAGATCAGTAAAGTCTGATTTTTACGAAATTCAAATCCTTAAACGTTCCCTGCCCCAGCGGGGATTTGAACCTGGGTCTGTAAGGAATGCAGACCACCTCTCTACCGATTGAGCCACGGCCTCCCCCTCCTTACTTTGTTTACACACAGACCGGGTCATATTCTGCTTTCACACTCTACTTTTGTCCCTTCACGTATTGTTCTCCAAATAGTTCCTTCGTTCTTGCCTTATACTCAACCCTTCCGTCAAGTTACGTTTAATCAAATGAAATGTTGTTGATCTTGCTAGTTCAAACTTTGACCTAACTTTGTGATCATGAACTTTGATCTCCTGTTCTCATGACCATAAGACAACTCCTTGACTGTCCTTTAACCCTTCCACAGAGCTTGGTTAAAATCGGATGGAAACAGTGTTACTATCATCACACACACACACACACACACACACACACACACACACACACACACACACACACACACACACACACAAAGTCGAGCAAAACATGACTCAAATTTTCGCTTCGCAAGCACGGGTGCAGCAGAGATACATAAATGTATTTAAAAATCACAGACAAAAATTATTCATAGTACCTGGTCATTTTTTGTTATCCTACTCAAAGAACACTGTTTAATCAGGCAACACGAATTTTTGACACTGTCCTTTGATTTCTAAATGATAATTTTGCCAGATGTATTTTCTGCCATCACTGGCCTCAATACAAACAAGGCATATGGGCCTGATGGAGTCCCACCTGTTGTCCTCAAGAACTGTGCTTCATTGCTTAACCCCTGCCTAGGTAAACTCTTTCGCCTTTGTCTATCAACTAGTACCTTTCCTTCTTGCTGGAAGTTTGCTCTCATTCAGCCAGTCCCAAAAAAGGGTGACAATTCCCAACCCTCTAACTATCGTCCATGTGCTTTAACATCCTGTGTCTCAAAAGTTTTCGAGAGTATTCTCAACGGGAAAATTTAAAGGAATCTTTCCTGTCACAACCTTCTTTCTGATCGTCAGTATGGGTTCCGTCAGGGACGCTCCACTGGCGATCCTCTCACCTACCTTTCAGACTCCTGGTCATCCTCCTTTCGGGACTCTGGCGAAAGCTTTGCCATTGCATTTGACGTCTCAAAGGCTTCTGATCGAGTCTGGCATAAATCTTTAATTTCCAAACTGCCCTCTGACGGTTTCTATTCTTCTATCTGTGCCTTCTTCTCTAGCTTCCTTTCTGGTCATTCTATAGCCGCTGTTGTAGACGGCCATCGTTCGTCTCCTAGATCTATCAACAGTGGTGTTCCTCAGGACTCTGCCCCATCACCAACTCTCTTCCTATTATTCATCAGTGACCTAAACTGTACATCTAACCCTATCCACTCGTATGCTGATGATTCCACTCTTCACCTTTCCATTCGGTTCCAGCAACGTTCCATCTTAGCAGTTACTTCAGCAAACAAGGGATGAGGCTATGGCACAGCTAATGTCTGACTTGGCTCGTATCTCTGACTGGGGTAAAAATAATCTTGTTGTTTCTAATGCATCAAAGACTCAGTTCCTACACCTATCAACCCGACAAAATCTTCCACAGGAATACCCACTAATGTTTAATAATATCCACCTCAATCCTGCATCATCCTTGAACATGCTTGGGGTTTCATTCACTTGGGACTTATCTTGGAAAGATCATATTACATCTCTTGTAAAATCTGCTTCCAAGAGATTAGGTGTGCTAAGCCGACTCCGTACCTTCTTTATCCCTGCACAATTGCTGACTTTATGCATGGGTTTTATTCGCCCCTGTGTAGAGTACAACTCTCATTTGTGGGGAGGCTCCTCACATACAGCTCTTCTCAACAGGGTGGAATCAAAGGCTTTTCGTTTCATTAACTCTCCTCCTCTTACTGGCTCTCTTCAGTCTCTGTCTCTTGGCCGCACTGTTGCTTCTTTTTCTCTCTTCTATCGCTACTTCAATGGTCATTGTTCCTCTGAACTGTCTGCATGCATTCCTCCACCTCTACGACGGGCGCGTAGCACCCGTCTAGCAACAAACTCTCATCCCTTTTCTGTCCAACTCTGTAATGCAAGAGTTTACCGTTACTCCCAGTCTTTCATTTACGCAACAGGTGAACTCTGGGACTGTCTCCCTCTGTCTGTATTTCCTACTTCATATGATCTGAAGGCTTTCAAACGCAGTGTGTCCAGGCATCTCCAAACGAATGGATCTTGAATTTGGCTCTCTTTTGTATTTCTTTTTTCTTGGAAGGAACGGTTTGTGGGCTTCTGGCCTTTGGTTCCTTTTTCCTTGCATTAAAGAAAAAAGACTACCCTGATAGTGCATGCATCGTTTCGTTTTATTTATAAAGGCTCGAACATGCTTGTATGCGTCGGTCTTGGTCACCTGATGTCGGCTTTATATGCTGGTCAATGTCTGGCAGCTTCCCTATTAACTTATCCTTGAAGACACACTCTATGACCTCGTCTCAGGTAATATTCTCTCTGCATCCCGCAACTCGAACCCTAAAGTTGATATTTCTCACATTCTTCACAGAAAATATATTTCCACATCTCCCCATGTCCGAGATTATCTCAGTCTACCTGTCCTCATCTGAACACCAATTCTCTCCAGTCCCATTATACCTAGTCCCTCCAGGCCCAGTCCTCGCATTTAAGGACGCACTGAGCATCCACGTTCTCACTGTCGTTTTTATATTTCTGAACCTGAGAATATCCTCTTCCTTTACTGTCCAGGTCTCACTACCACGGAGCATTACACTCCGAACACATGCCGCATACAAAGATACTTTTGCATGGAGGGACAATCCTCTCAGTATCAGGAGAGGCAAAATCTCCATGGACTTCTTCCAACTACTCCTCACTCTGTTCACAGAGCCCAACCTTCAACACATAAAATCGCTCCCGAGTAAGTGTTCCATACACTCAAGAGACCCACCAGCAAGATTAATATCACACCTGACAACCTCCACATGCTCTCCCAGACACACCGCACACATAAATCGACTGTATTAATTTCTGTAGGAAACACAGTAATTACACACACACACACACACACACACACACACACACACACACACACACACACACTATTTATGCTTCCTTTCGTCTATCTATCTATCTATTGCCAGACGCCTTAATCCCGTTTGGGGTGGCCACAAACAAAACGCCTCCACGTCGCCCTGTCCCCTGCCATTTCACTGCCCTGCTCCCAACTCACACTCCCCTCTCTCATATACCTCTCTATCCCATCCCTCCATCTCATCCTCTGCCTCCCCCTCCCTCTTCCCCCCTCCACCTCACTCACATACACTCTCTTCGTCAGTCTTTCACCCTCCATCCTCTCCACATGGCCAAACCACCTCAGTGTGTTCCTCATAACGCTTCCTATCACATCCACATCCACACCACAACGATCCTTTATATCCTCATTCGTCAGCCTGTCTCTCCATGTGACTCCACAGGCTCCTCTTAAATAACTCATTTCCACTGCACTCACTCTTGACTTGTGTCTTCCCAACAACGTCCAAGCTTCACTTTCATACGTTAGAGTTGGTATCACAATACTGTCATGTAGTAACTTTTTCACTTCCATGCTCACTTCCCTGTTTCTTATCACTGCTTTCAAAGAAATTCTTCCCTGCTGTACCCTTTCAAACACTTCACCTTCCAAACCTCCATCCTTACTCATCACACTACCCAAGTACTTAAATGTACTCACATTTTCCAATTCCTCACCATCAAACCTCGCTGTACATTCACTGACTTCACCTCTCTCAAAGACCATCACTTTACTCTTCCCTACATTCTCCTTTAGATTCCGTTTCTTACACACTCTTCCAAACTCATCCTCCAAGCCTTGCAGCTCCCCTTCGTCTTCACTCAACAACACAGTATCATCTGCAAACAATAGTACAGGGAGTTTCCAAACACTATCCTCTCTCACCAGGGCCACTCCAACATCCACTACCATACCTTGTACCTCTTTTATTACCCCATCCATGTACAGATTGAACAACCATGGAGACATGACACATCCCTGTTTCAACCCAACCTTCAAAGAGAAAAATTCACTTAGTTCACCATCCACACGCACTGCAGCCTTTGCACCATTATACATACTCTTCACAGCATTCAACAACTTCCCATCTACTCCATATATTCTTAATACTTTCCACAATCCTTGTCTATCCACCCTGTCATATGCTTTCTCCAAATCCATGAAAGCCGCATACAACTTCTTTCCCTTCTCTAGAAACTTTTCCACTAAAGATCTAAGAATGAATATCTGATCTACACAACCTCTTCCCTTCCTAAAGCCCCCCTGTTCTTCTCCAACTAATCCCTCTGTTATTTCTCTAACTCTGTCATTAAGTATCCTACCATACACTTTTTCTATTATACTAAGAAGACAAATGCCCCTATGATTACCACACACTTCTTTTTCCCCTTTTCCTTTGTACAAGGGAATATTATACCTGACTTCCAATCCTCCAGGACCCTACCTTCCTCCCAGGTCAATCTGCACATCTTCCACATCCATTCTACTACTATCTCTCCCGCATGCATCAGCATTTCACCACACACTCCATCAATTCCTGGTGCTTTCCCCAATTTAACTTTCTTCATTGCTTCCACAACTTCTATCCTACTGATTTCTTCCTGTCTTCTCACCTCCCTCCTTCTCCCAGACGTTCCCCAGCCACTTATACTCGCATTACTTCCATCCTGTATGTTCAATAATTCCTTAAAGTGTTCTCTTCATCTGCTCACTTTTTCTCCCTTCGCCACTAGTAATCTACCATTTTTATCTTTCACTCCCCTGCTAACCTCACTTCCACCCTGTCTTACTCTCTTCACCTCTTTCCAGAACATTTTCTTACAGTCCCTCCACTTTACACTCAAATTCCTTTCAAATTCCTCATCCACTCTCTTCTTACTCTCTCTTACCAATCTTTTCACCTCTCTCTTTCTTTCTACATATAACTCTCTCTTCCTCCTCTCAACTTCTTCCACGCCCCTATTTCTCATCCATTCATTGTATGCTTTCTTCTTTTGTGCCACAGCCTGTCTCACCTCTTCAGTCCACCACGCTGTTCCTTGCACCCCCCTCCGTCTTCTCTTCCTCCCACACACCACATGACATGCTGCATAATTTATATCTTTAACTCTGCCTCTTTACTTTCTATTTATTTTTATTCTCATGCACACAATCTCATTGTACTAATCCTCTCCAGTAAAACTCTTTTACATGTTATTTTCCTTCAGTATCCGGAGCTCAACTTCACGCTTGTTTCTCTCCTCCCACGCAGACCGCCTCCATCTCAGCTCTTTCCGTCCTCTCTCTCTCTCTCTCTCTCTCTCTCTCTCTCTCTCTCTCTCTGTCTCCTGGTTTGCAAGTTACTTTCCTCTTGGCCTTAATTCACATTCATTCCGCTCCGTAATTATCTCGTTTAAGATTTTATTGGATTCCCTTCACCTGGTTCACTTCACTTGCAATGACCTTCACGTCGTTCAGGTAGCTTAACCATGTGCTCGTTTTCCCATTCAAAGAGTCCAGGATCCTCAACTCCTCCTCCTATTCCAAGTGTCAGTATTTCTCCCAGGCAACATCTGCTTATTCAGACTCATTTTCATCTTTTTTTTTCACAGTTCAATTACCTACTTCAGTTCTATCTTACCAAATATTTTTTTATTTTTCTTGTTTTCCAACTGGCTCCATTTCTTGCTCTCCACTTGTACTTCATCCCGCCAAACTACTCTCTAATATATTATATACCACCACCTGTTGCAAGTGTTTTCAAGGTCTTTTTTTTTTTTTTGTCATCTCTTGTTTGTCTCTTCCTTTCTTGCTCTTTTTTTTTTTTTTTCGTTTCTTTTAAGGAATATCTTTCGCTGCTGAAAGATAGGACTCATTCCACAGTTTTCTTGCAAGCTCTGTTAAGCTAAACCTTCCATATTATTCCACAGGCTCGTAATCTGTCATCTGGCCAAATGGATTTCGTACTGCAGTTTGTTACATTCAAGAAACATTTTTGTACTTTCATACACTTGAATTAATGTAGAACAATGTACACAGAAATGATCATTTTCAAAACACTTCTGTAATAATTATCAAACATTTTGGAAAGACAACAGTAAAATATCAAATGAATATTAATTCAGCTTAAGATCTCATTCCCATGATTATTTTTCCATTATTATGGGATAAAAAATAAAGATAAATGAACTTCTGGGAGAGAGAGAGAGAGAGAGAGAGAGAGAGAGAGAGAGAGAGAGAGAGAGAGAGAGAGAGAGAAATTAAATTGAATTAAATTTAAAACTTTTATTTCCACAAAAGATGGTTCGTGTTCTTACATAGTACTTACATGCTAACAGCAACTATACTGATATGTATTGTACATACAGTATATGGTTGTAAGATAATAGTACTTTGAGGCAGAGTTGTTCTTGTATTAGCTGTGAGACCAAAGAACTAAGTTTTGCTCAGTAGGTAGTCTTTTAGTTTTGTTTTCAATATGTATAGGTTAAGGGACTGTTTAATATGTAATGGCAGCTCATTCCATAGTTTAGGACCTGCTACTAAAAGTGATCTGGTTCTGGTGTCTGTGTTAACTTTTGGAACATATAAATTATTTCAATGCCTGATTGTGTTGCAGGTTATATTGTTGACGGTTGGGAGAGATAGCATGTGCTCTGGGAGGAGATTATGTAGTTTTTTAGATATAGTAATTGCTAGGTTAAGTGTTGTTAGATTGCCTACTGTTAGCCACTGAAGTTCTTTAAGAACAAGGTCATATTTCCTGGCTCTTCCCTCTGCAAGTGTTGCAGCAAAGTTTTTTAGTATTTGTACTTTTACGATCAAAGTTGTATTGGTTCTACCCCATATAATGTTACAATAGTTTAAATGACTTAATGCCAGATATCTGATTATGATTAAAAGAGTATCTTTATCAAAATAGTATTGTATTCTATTAATAAACATTGTATCTCTCTTTACTCTTACTTATTTCATTTATGTGACTGTCAAAGGTCAGGTACCGGTCCATATAAAGGCCGAGGTTCTTCACAGTGTCAGTTGGTTGGAGTGTGGTGTCATGAAAATGAATGGTAGTGTCATCAAGTAACTGTGAATCAACTGCCGTATACCTATGAAGATGCACTGCGTCATGTTTGTGTTTAGCAGAAGCCCGTTTTGAAGGAAATACATTCTGGCCTTACTCAAAGTTTGTTCAGTTTTGTGTATCAATTAATTTCGTTTACTAAGCCACTGTGAAGGAACTGGATCTGTTATTAAATTGTTCTTGCAAATCATTTACATATGCTGTATTTTGAATAATATCGGTCCTACAATAGAGCTTTGAGGGACCCCAAACGGCACATTTATATAGAGGATACTGTATTATTTATACAAACTGACTGTGTTCTGTCAGCTGAGTAGTTATCGAACCAAAAAATGTCTACATTTATCTTCTTTAATTTTTTAAGGAGGATGCTATGACTGACTGTCAAATGCCTTTGTAATATCACGTAGGGTTAAGAGAGATATATATTATCCATGTTGTTATAAATTTCATCGGTTACTACAGCGAGAACTGTGTCTGTTGATAATTTTGGACAGAAACCATGGTGGTTATTAGAAAGTAGTTCGTTCGTTTCCAAAAAAATCCAGGAGTTGATTAGAGACAATTTTTTCGATAACTTTGGAGGAGATTTGTAGAAGTGAGATGGAGCGATGATTAATGATATCATTCTTGTCTCCAGCTGTATAAGGGGAGGTAAGAATGGCACGTTTCCATGAACTGGAAAGAGCTCAGTGACAACTAAGAAATTTATTAGTATAGTTAAGTAGTATATGATTGCATATAAAGAGCCCTTAATGAATTTTAGTGAACTGTTATCTGAGCCGAAAGAGCTGGTTTCAAGCTAGTGTTTGATTGTTAATATAACCGTATATTGATCGACAGGCTGAGGAAGGAAATTATATACTGAGAGAGAGAGAGAGAGAGAGAGAGAGAGAGAGAGAGAGAGAGAGAGAGAGAGGAGAGAGAGAGAGAGAGAGAGAGAGAGAGAGAGAGAGAGAGAGAGAGAGAGAGAGAGAGAGAGAGAGAGAGACTGGTTGATATCGGTGAAGGGTGGGAGCGGGGGCGGGTGAAAGATTCATTAAGCCATTAGTGCCCGGGGTTCCAGTGTGTGGGATTTTGCTGGAAGGGTATTCAACGTACCGCCCACCACCTGTCATCTCATAGAAAGTTCATTGGTATGTACCTAAGAGTTTTTGTTTATCCTGTGAAAATGGCTTATCCCGCCCACTTTATAAAGACCCTAGGCAACAATGCGTGGAATAAGGCATCTAAGATGAAAAAAGGTTTGATGCAGTCTGGTGCTTTGACAGGCGGTTAATGTGTTATGATACCATGTTTATTCCTTACATTCTGAAGACATTGTAATGGACTGTTTTATTCAGTACAGATTCTCGTGGAAATAAAGTGGTTAATGAAAGATATATCTGTGTTAATCAGAACAGATGCTCGTGGTAATGAAGTGGTTAATGAAGGATACATTTATTTTATTCAGTACAAGTTCTCCTGGTATTAAAGCGAGTAATGAAGGATACATCTATTTTAGTCAGTACAGATTCTCATGGTAATATAATGTGTAATGAAGGATATACAGAATAACTTCATTTCGAAAAGATTAAATGTTGAATAAAATATATACAAGACAAAAGTCGAAATGTCATCTGGGACTGAAGCGGGGAAAGAAATATGTTCTTGAAGTAAATAAATGACCATGGTGAGATGCGTATTTCAGTCTGTGGTACTGTATGAGAAATTAATATATTGCAAAATCCCTAGCTCTTTTATAAGCCCTTCGGTTCTCATGAAGGAGACTCTTTGGTGGGTCATAACGCTCAGGGAACGAGATGCAATTTCATACAAATGGTGCCAGGCACAACAAACCTCGCCAGACAGCAATTATTTCATTGCTGTTAAATACTAACTCATTTCTGTCATTTACTGTCAGTGCACAATTAAAGTCTAAGGCAATGGCGCAAATATTTCAGGTTACATCCTTTGAAAATCTGTGATATTGTGTTTGACATTTGAAGGTCACGCAAGGTCAAAGGTCATGCTGGCGAACGAAAACCCATATGGGATTTCCTATATGATGGTAATAGCAAATATCTCTCTATTTTCAACCAGTTTCGAGTTATAGCCCCCTGAATATCTGTGATCTTTAGTTTGACCTTTGAAGTTCGAACAAGGTCAGAGGTCTTGGTGCCAAATGGAAGCCCACATTAAGTGTTCCTGGATGTTCTGTCAATCTAATGGCAGACGCCATAATCCCTTATACGGGGTGGCCACAAACAAATCGCATCCACGTCACCATGTCCCCCGCCATTTCACTGCCCTGCCCCAATTCACACCCTCCTCTCTCATATACCTCTCCACTCCATCCCTCCATCTTATCCTCGGCCTCCCCCTCTCTCTCTCCCCCTCCACCTCACTCACATACACACTCCTTGTCAGTCTCTCAATTTCCATCCTCTCCACATGGCCAAACCACCTCAGTGTGTTTCTTCTAATGCTTCCTATCACATCCACACCACAACGCTCCTTCACATCCTCATTTGTCAGTCTGTCTCTCCATGTGACTCCACGGGCTCCTCTCAAATAACTCATTTCCACTGCTCTCACTCTTGACTTGTGTCCCTCCAACAACGTCCAAGCTTCACTTCCATACATTAGAGTTGGTATCACAATCCTGTCATGTAGTAACTTTTTCACGTCCTTGCTCACTTCCCTGTTTCTTATCACTGCTTTCAAGGAACCAGCAACCTTTCTTCCTTGTTGTACCATTTCAAGCACTTCACCCTCCAAACTTACTCATCACACTACCCAAGTACTTAAACATACTCACATTTTCCATTTCCTCATCATTCGACCTCGCTGTACATTAACTGACTTCACCTCTCTCTAAGACCATAACTTTACTCTTCCCTACATTCACCTTTAAATTCCGTTTCTTACACACTCTCCCAGACTCATCCAACAAGCCTTGCAGCTCCCCTTCGTTTTCACTTAACAGCATAGTATCATCTACAAACAACAGTACAGGGAGTTTCCAAACACTGCCCTCTCTCATTAGGGCCACTCCAACATCCACTGCCCTACCTTGTGTCTCTTTTATAACTCCATCCATATACAGACTGAACAGCCATGGAGACGTGACACATCCCCGTTTCAACCCAACCTTCAAAGAGAAAAATTCACTCAGTTCACTATCCACACGCACTGCCGCCTTAGCACCCTCATACATACTCTTCACAGCATTCAACAACTTCCCATCTACTCCATATATTCTTAGTAGTATCCACAATCCTTGTCTATCCACCCTGTCATATGCTTTCTCCAAATCCATGAAGGCCACATACAACTTCTTGCCCTTCTCTAGACACTTTTCCACTAACGATCTAAGAATGAATATCTGATCAACACAACCTCCTCCCTTCCTAAAGCCTCCCTGTTCTTCTCCAACTAACTCCACTGTTATATCCTTAACTCCGTCAATATGTATCCTACCACATACTTTTCCTATTACACTAAGAAGACAAATGCCCCTATGATTACCAGACACTTTTATTCCCCTTCCCTTTGTACAAGGGAATAATTATACCTGACTTCCAATCCTCCGGGACTTTACCTTCCTCCCAGGCCAATCTGCACTTCTTCCACATCCATTCTACTACTATCTCTCCCCCATGCTTCAGCATTTCAGCACACACTGCATCACTTCCTGGGGCTTTCCCCATTTGGACTTTCTTCATTGCTCCCACAACTTCCATCCTACTGATTTCTTCCTGTCTTCTCACCTCCCTCCTTCTCCCAGCCATTCACCAACCACTTAAACTTGCATTACTTCCATACTCAGTGTTCAACAATTCCATGAAGTGTTCTCTCCATTTGCTCGCTTTTTCTCCCTTTTCAGCTAGTAATCTACCATTTTTATCTTTCACTCCCCTACTAACTTCATTGCCACCCTGTTTGACTCTCTTTACCTCTTTCCAGAACATTTTCTTACATTCCCTCCACTTGACACTCAAATTCCTTCCAAATTCCTCATCCACTTTCTTCTTTCTCTTACTAATCTTTTCACCTCTCTCTTCCTTTCTACATTTAAGTCTCTCTTCCGTCCCTCAACTTCTTCCACGCCCCAATTTCTCATCCATTCATTATATGCTTTCTTCTTTTGTGCCACAGCCTCTCTCACCTCTTCATCCGACCATGCTGTTCCCTGAATCCCCTTTCGTCTTCACCCCACACACCGCCTCACATGCTGCACATATTTCCTCTGTGAATAACATGCACACACCTTCCACGTCTCCCATCTGCTCCAGTTCATATTTACCCAATTGTTCCTCCACTTCTTTCTTATATTCTGTCTTTTTCTCATCCTCGTGTAACCGTTCCATTCTCCTTACATCTACTCCTTCCTCCTATCCTTCTCTTCTTCTATTTCTCCATTATACTTGGACCTTGATTCTGACCACCGCTTGGAGAAAGTTCACTCCCCCAACCTTTATATGCTCTTGCTTCCAATACACATTTTCGCATCCTTTCATCCACACACACATAATCACTCATTGCCTTCCTTTCATTCAGTTCACCATCCACCCTTCTCATCACTTGCAATGTATACCTGTGGATCATTTTGTGCCTGAAGAGGGTATTGGCTGTCACCAACCCCTTCCCGGGACAAATGTCCACTAAAGCACTGCCATTCTATCTCAGCAGGCACACCCCATTCATCAGCTACTCCATCCACCTTCACATTCCCTACTATACCATTCATATCACGAATCACAAACACTCTCTAATTCCCGATGTCACTAATCCGGGAAAAACTGCCACTCTTCACCAGATTATTTAATTTTCAACGTCAAAGTCGGTCTACTAAACTCCGTTCATTTTATGTGCCCTCTGTGTCACTAAAAGGATGGGAGAAATTATAACAACATTATTTTAGTCACTGCTACAAGGAAGAGAGGCTGTATTAAAGTTAAGGAAATAAAGAAATGGTGGGCTGAGTCTACCATCTCGGTTTGGGGACGGTTATTATTCTTTACTTCCTTAAATATCGATAAGCTTTATTTTACATCCATTTCATGTATTTGTCAATCAAAACAAAATAAACTGTAATGAGAAACATGTAACGATTCTTCATTAAGAAGTATTAGCACGACACGGCTGAAGATCGTACGTTACGATTATAAATAACAACAAACTCACATGTGTCTACTGCCTCGCTGGGCCTACTGTACAAAGATCATGGAAAACCGTTGCAGAGAAAAATGGACAGTGCCTAGACTGAAGAATTTCCTGAAGTCTAGAGGAATACCCTGTTCAGGGTACACCACTTGCGTGTTGTTTTGAGTTTTTGTACGGTATTTTGGAGCCCTCGGCATCGTCGGATCTCGGTCGGCGGTCTCGTCTCTGCACGATTTCGGCCTTAAACATTGTACAATTTTCATATGAAAAACTTTGTAGATATTCTTCAGCATTTTGGAGATGAAGCATTGTTCTTTTAGAAAGCTAAATTATAAGCGTTTCACACAAAATGTGTACCTAGAGACTTGTAAATATGTGATGAATGCTGTCACACCCGATGTGCTTTCACGGCGGCTATAGTAACGTTTTCCTGCATTTACCGCATTAAAGCATATCTAGGAAATTAGTATAACTACTAAAGAATAATATCATGAAGAACTTACGTACGGTATATCATTAAATATCACGGGAGAGATTTTTAGATATGCGATTTCTGTGGTCTCTGCATGAGGTGCCCGACTTCCATATTGAACTAGCTAGCGATCAATGGCAACTCTTGAGTTAGTGACGGTGGGAATTCCTTTCAAACTTTTCCATGCACACTTCCACATTTGTCCAGAACTCTTGTCTCACCCTGCTTGCACGATCTTGCGTCGGCACATACCCGTACACATCGCCCACATTTGTAGTCCAACTTTCTGTCTTACCCACACAGTCCTTGAACCAAATGATCCATACTTTCTTATATTCTCCTTCCATCTGTTACTCACAACAATATACACTCCTCCTTTTGCTCTCTTATTCTCACCGACTCCTGCTCATATACCCCATCCATACTCCCATTCTCTCACACTCCCACCCCTCCATTTAGTTTCAGTAAATATCTCTATCTTCAACCGTTTTCAAGTTACAGCCCTTTGAATATCCGTGACCTTGATTTTGACCTTTCAGAGTCACTCGATTACCTCCAAAATTTAATAACTTTCTTTGGGGACCAGTGCCCACATATTCTGAAAGTTTCATGTAATTTCATTTAGCCGTTTAGCCGTCACGTTGCTAACAAAGAAACAAAGAAACAAACCATCAAAACACACAAACAATGAAACTCGACCAAAAACAATACCTCGTCGGACTCCGTCCGAGCGAGGTAATAATTGCCAAGGTGTGGGGTGAGGTTGATGGCAGACTGACAGAACGATCAAGAACGAAGTAAATTACAACACTGAACATATACTGAGAGAGAGAGAGAGAGAGAGAGAGAGAGAGAGAGAGAGAGAGAGAGAGAGAGAGAGAGAGAGAGAGAGAGAGAGAGAGAAGTTATAGTGATCATTGTAGAAAAAAAAAAGACTGTGGACATAATCGAATCCTTATATCCTCATGTACTGTTTCTTTTAGCACCCAACATTTTTTAATATATATCTCTTCTTACCTTGTCCCTGCCCTCACTCGCCTGCTTTAAAGTTGTCTTCTTCATCGCCGACTTTCTCCCCTGCTGCCACTCGCCCACACTTCCCACTCTCTCATTTCTCCTGTCCCCAAGACCACTCCCCTGCATCTCACACTCTTTCCTTCTCCTTACATCGTTACTCTCTTTTCATCATGCAGTCCAAGTCTATCGCCTCCTTTTCTCTTACCTCTTTTTCTACCTTTAAAAACCATATACTCCTTCCTGCTTTGCTATCTTTGTCTTCGACACACTGAACTGGTATGTTAGTTATAGTCTACCCAATAACAGTCTCGAAAGGATCAATAAGTCTGATGTTGTTTGCTTTCCTTTGTACTGCTTTGTACCTGTTTACTGTCTTTCCACCGCATTGTTGAGCAACGCCGAAAACAACAATTAACTGTTGAGTGAGCAACGTCTTCCTTAATAAATTGCCCCTCTGACACTCCAGTGTTAGCTTTCTTACTTGAGTGTTACACACACACACACACACACACACACACACACACACATGCAAACGAAATGTTTTACTTATCAGTACATTATTACCGAAATATATATAGAAAGTATGATCCGTTGATATGCAGAGTATGAACATAGCTTTACACATAGTGTATCTGTATAAGTGGATATTAGGTCCCCTATCGTAATTCATGAACACCTTCCAATTAACTACCATATCAAAAGGAGCAGTACGTCTGCTCTAAAATGATGTGGTGCATCGCATAACATTGTGACGAGTACCAGGCAGTTTGGTGTAATTACAAGCAAGCGAACTAGCGATGTTTACTCTCAGTTAAGTTTGGTTATGAGCGGCCATGGCCCGACCCGGCCCGACCGTCACACTAAGCAGAAGCTTACGACTTTACTCCTATGTGAAGTAGAGTTGAAATTATTTCTGCACGTGATACATCCATTCAATAAATTTTGTTATTAACTAAAAACTCACCCATAAAGGCGCAGGAACTCCTTGGAATCTCGAGCTTTCTAAGGGAGGGTTCGGCTCTAATCGGTGAAAGCCTCAAATACGAAATCAAATTAAAAAAGAATTTTCATCATAACACTGAGTTTCTTAGCATCAGCTCTAGCAATACAATATCGGATTTCCAGCCTGTGATATTACGGTAACATTTTGGCTGTTTTGATGGTGAAATCACCAAAGGAAGTCATCCTATTTCAGGCTTTATTCATCCCATTAATAACCATATCTTTATCGTTTCAGTTTCGTCGACACGGCTGGTTGGCAGCCGAGATTGTAGGATTTAGCACTGCGTGTGTGATGAATGCTACGGCGCCTCGATTTACACCGGCACTCGTGCACTGTTGGAACGTATGTTGCTCAAACAAACTCTGACCTATAGTAAGGTCTTCTGTTTTCTTCTCTTCATAATATGTGCTCCACAATACTCAATGAGCGAATCTAAATTTCAGTCAATAGCTGAATTTCATCCAGAGAAAAATCATCCAGGGTAAACGGCCTGTTTCTTACTTTCATCCAGCAGTTGATAACCGACAATTAGCTGTCATTTGTTGAAACTACTCGACCATTGTGAATATTCCACGTTGTTTGCACGATGCGATGCCTCAATTATTCGGACACAAAGTTGAAAACAACATGGTGAATTTCTTTCGTAGTATGTCGATGCGCCGTTGCATATTCAAACATCGTCGATGTTACTATGGAAATTACATAACCAATGTTTTGACTCGAATTCGAGCAATAACAAAACTGACAATCCTCTCTCCGTATATCAGACGGAAACTGTGATAATATGGGGTTTGCTCGCTCGTCACGCGCTCACAAAGCGCACTTTACTGGTTTAATGTGCTTGATGTAGTGTGGTCAGAGTGGTATATGTGGTGTGTCTGTTGTGATATGGTATGTTCTGTGGGGTGATGTAACATTGTATTTGGTGTGGTACGGTAGATATGTTGTGGTTTGATATGATGCAGTGTTCGGTGGTGTGATGTGGTATGGTACAGAATGGTTGTGGTATTGTTGCATATTGTGATTCAGTGTTTTGTGCAATGGTGGGGCTTGGTATAATGTGATCTGGTACGGTTTGGTGTGGTGTATGTGTTATAGCAAGGCGTAGTGTGTTGTGGTATGTCATGGCTTGGTGTTGTGTTTGTGGTTTGGTGTGGTGTAGTGTCGTGAGGTGTGTTGTGTCATGGTATGATGTGGTGTGATGTGGCATAGTGTGGTGTGGTGTGCTGTGGCATTTTAAGGTGTGGTGGGGTGTGAGATGGTAAGGCGCCGTGTGATGTGACATGGAATGGTATGGCGTTATGTGCTTTGGTGTGGTGTGGCATGTTGTGGCGCCGTGTGAGGTGACATGGTAGGGTATAGTTTAATGTGGCATGGCATACTGTTGTGTTTTGTGACTAGGTATGGTGTGTAACGTTTAGTGTAATGGAAT
Organism: Coenobita brevimanus; assembly: GCF_032717465.1. Taxonomy (NCBI): domain Eukaryota; kingdom Metazoa; phylum Arthropoda; class Malacostraca; order Decapoda; family Coenobitidae; genus Coenobita; species Coenobita brevimanus. Next base: position 38,224,238 of record NC_136959.1, on the reverse strand, counting down.
GGTGTGATGGAGCAAGGTGTGATGTGTAATGTGGCATGATAGGATTTCGTGGTATTTGGTATGGTACAATGTGGTGTCTTTTTGCACAGAATGGTGTGATGTCACGTGGAATGGTATGGTATGGTGTGCTATGAATGGGGAACGTGTGATATCATGTGGCATGGTATGGTATAGTGTGGTGTGCTATGGCAAGGTAACGTGTGCTGTCATGTGGCGTGGCACGATGTGGAGTCATGTGGCACGGTATATTATGGTGTCATACGGCAGCGTAACGTGTGCTGTCCTGTGGCATGGTGTGGCGTGGTGTCATGTGGCATGGCATTGTCTGGTGCGCCATGGCAGGGTAACATGTGGTGTCATGCGGCAGGATGTGATGTAGCATGATATGGTGTGGTGTCATGTGGCATAGTATGGTATAGTGTGTTATGGCAGTGTAACATGTGGTCTCATGCGGCAGGATGTGATGTAGCATGATATGGTGTGGTGTCATGTGGCATGGTATAGTATGGTTTGTTACGGCAGGGTAACTTGTGGTGTCATGTGGCAGACAGTGATGTGGCAAGGTATGGTGTGGTGGGATCTGGCATTTATGTGATGTGGTGTGTTGGGGTGCTGAATGGTGTTGAGTGTCTTGGTTTAGGGTGGTGTGGTATGAAACAGTTTGGTGTAATGTGACAGTGTTGTGTGTCATGATGTGGCATAATATGATATGGTGTGATGTGGCATGGTGTACAACAGTGCAATGTGATGTGGCATAGTGTGGTAGGGTGCTATATGATTTGGTGTAGTTTTATGTTTTATGACTTGGTATAGGATGGTGCGGTGTGTCGTGGATTGGCGTAGTGGTGTGATATGACGTAGTTTAGTGTGGTGTGGTGTGATCTGACTTAAAGTATTGGTGTGATATGATGTGGAATAGTGTAGTGTGATATGATGTGGCATAGTGTAGTGAGATGTGGTGCGGCATTCTGTAGTATGATAATATGTGGCATAGTGTAGTGTGATATGATGTGGCATAGCGTAATGAGATGTGGTGTGGCATAGTGCAGTGTGATATAATGTGGCATAGTGTAGTGTGATATGATGTGGCATAGTGTAGTGTGATATGAGGTGGCATAGTGTAGTTTGATATAATGTGGCATAGTGCTGTGTGATATGATGTGGCATAGTGTAGTGTGATGTGGTGTGGCATAATGTGGTGTGATGTGGTGTGGCATAGTGTGGTGTGATGTGGTGTGATATAGTGTAGTGTGATGTGGTGTGCACATTGTGGTGTGATGTGGTGTGGCATAGTGTGATGTGATGTGGTGTGGCATAGTGTTGTGTGATGTGGTGTGTCATAGTGTGGTGTAACACGGTGTGGTGTCAAGTAGTGTAATGAGTGAGTGAGACAGCACCAAGCCCTCTCCTTAGAAACGTGACTGCTAATGACACTGAGACAGCACCGCAAGACATCATCAAGATTGCCTCCATATGTAACATTTTGCGCTGAAGACGGATGCCATTAAAGACTGATCCAGCAGGGAG